>NC_037539.1:25562163-25595778 GCF_001531365.2 Cynara cardunculus var. scolymus | reverse complement strand
CAGAAGCCGCTTTAACGCATGAAAATGACCGGTCCGGGGGGCATGCATGTACATGCATATCTGCTGCACCGCATAAGAGATATCGGGTCTGGTAAACGTCAAGTATTGCAACGCACCTGCCAGACTTCGATAGGTGGTGGGATCGTCAAGAAGTTCGCCAGACGTGGCGCCTAGCTTACCGGCAGTGTCGACCGGGGTGAGGACCGGATTACAGTCATTCATCTTGGCACGAGCTAGGACGTCCTGAGCATATCTGGCCTGAGATAGAAACAGACCGTCCAATGACCGCTGTACCGATATACCCAGAAAATAAGAAAGAGGACCCAAATCTTTCATGGCAAATTGWTTAGACAGGTGAGACATGAAGTGTGCCTTAAGTGCCRGAGACGAAGTGACTAGAATAATGTCATCCACATAGAGAAGAATATAAGCCACATCACGTCCCTGATGGTGGATGAACAAAGAGTGATCACTCGAGCTGAGTCGAAAKCCCAACTGAGTGACATAGTCGGTAAACCGCTGGTACCAGGCTCGCGGTGCTTGTTTAAGACCATACAGTGATTTCTTTAGACGACAAATATGATTAGGAAAGTTAGGATCCCGAAACCCCGGCGGCTGATGCATGAAAACAGTCTCACGTAGATGACCGTGCAAAAATGCATTCTTAACATCAAGTTGAGAGATATCCCAGTGATGATGTAAGGCAAGAGTAAGAACTGTCCGGATGGTTGCTGGCTAAACCACTGGACTAAATGTGTTCGAACAATCTACCCCTACCTGTTGAGTTCGGCCATCCCCAACCAACCGTGCTTTATAGCGTTCCAAAGTGCCATCGGATTTCAACTTGTGTTTATAAATCCACATGCACCGAATTATGTTCATGTCAGAGTGCCGAGGGACAAGTTCCCATGTCTCATTATCAATAAGAGCAGAAAACTCTTCCGTCATTGCTTGGTTCCAAACAGGACTGGATAAGGCATCGGTTAGAGTTTTGGGGAGCGGTTCAATGTTAGAAGAAGTGTGTAAGGAGAACGGGGTTTTGGGTTTGGAATTACCGGTCATGCTACGGGTACGCATCGTTCGAGTAGGGGGAGGTGGGGGTGGTGGATTGGATGAGGAGTTGGTTGGTGTAGGAGGTGGTGGATGAGGCGAAGGACCGGGCCGTGTTGGTGGACTAGAGGCAGCGGGTGAGGCGGTGTGTGGGTGGCGTAACCGGGAGTAGCTTTGACCAAAACGGGAGGGGGGAGGGGTCGGGTGGGGTTGCGTAGGGGTAGAGGGAACCGTGGGTGAGGGGGCTGTAAGATGAGGGAACCGTGGGTGGGGAGGCGCTGCCCACGGTGAGTACGACCATGAATGGTGTTGCTGCATCCATGGTGGTATAGGAGAGTACCCGGCGGAGTTATAATAGGAGGGGATGTTCCTGCCACGAGACCGTCCACGGCCGCGGCCACGTCCACCACGACCACGGCCACGAGTGTTGTCCGGTCCGTGGAGAAGAGACCTGGTAGGAGGCTGATCGGGTTGTACCGTAGCGGTAGCAGAGGCCGGCTGAGTGGAGGTCAACCCAGCGTGAAGGGCAGCAGGAGATTCAGCCGCACGTTTGGCTTTGCTGCCTTCTTCGAGAACAAGTTTGGAGCGGACAAAGGTGAATGAAGGAAGGACGTCCGCTTGTTGTATGACCGTTGCAAAATTGTCATATTCGGGACTCAATCCGGCAATCAACTGTAGGACAAGGGTTTGGTCGGTAACCGGGGCATCCACATTGGCCAATTGATCGGCGAGGTGTTTCAACTCCTGACAGTATGCTGAGGCAGTAGTAAAAGAGGACTGCTTGGTATTGAAGAACTTGTTTTGCAGATGTAGCGCACGTGTAGGTTTGCTGTCTAGAAAGAGGCGCTCAAGAGCGGACCAGGCAGAGGCTGTATTATCGACCTGGAGAATAGTGGTGAGAAGGTCGGTAGAGATGGTGCTGTAAATCCATTGTAAGACGATGGCGTCCAGACGCGTCCATTCGTCATCATGGGCGGATGTGGTTGTAGGAGGCGGATGTGGTTGTAGGAGGCGGAAGTATATGATCAAGAACCCGACAAACGGTGCACTGGACTTTAAACAAAGCAACCCAGGAATTGTAGTTGCTATCATCGGCGGTGAGGGTGATGGGAATTTGATTCCGGATGTTGGTGACAGTGGTGGCGGGGTGTAGAGGGTGAGCGACGGGTGTGTCGGTGGATCTGTCACCGGCTGCCATAGATGAAAAACCAAGGAGGAGATAGGGAAGAGAGGTAGGGCCGACTAGGAAAAATCATAGGGGGATGGTGATTGGAGGTAGGATTGGAGGTAGGGCCGGCTAGGGTACCCAGAGCTCTGATACCATGTTATAGTTTTGATAATTCGTGTATTGTCCCTTCTCATTCCTCAATATTTATAGCAATACAATTTACATTTAGGTACCACCGACTATGCTAAGTATTGAGAATATCATACATAATAATATAGACTAATAAAAAATACATTTTTTTTTTGAAAAAATGCATAGTTATTATACTTATTAATTAACTAATCAATTTTTACTCTTAATGATTAAGAGATAAGTAAAAATTCTCCCTCTCATAATTAAGATAAAATAAAAAAACACATGTCAAAATAGATTTATAGACGGTGAAATTGTCAATTCGACAATTTGATTCGTGGTGTTCAAACAAATTTGACTTCTTTTTAGAAAATGCAAAGTTGACTTTTTTAAGAAAATATAGTATGAACATGTCAATGATAAGTAATCGACAAGATTAGTCTAACAGATGCTCATTTCTAGGCTCTTTTTTCTATTGTTTAGAATCTTAATCTAATTTGCATGTTTAGAGTAAATAACAATTTTCCAAACCTCCTACCTCCTCCTTTTATATATAGTCTTAATCACTTACACACAATAACTTTTTGGAGATTGCGGTTGACATTGAGTGTTTGAGGACATGATCCTACTTATTATTGTGCAATTCATTGTACTAAAGCAATAGCTATATATACACTTCTTATTTTAGGATTCGAAGCCGATCAAATTTTTGTCGTTGTTGTTGCAGACGGCTAGAACCTCGGACAGTGCCTGGGATGTGAGTTGTAAGTATAAATCTCTGTGTATTCCTTGCCTCTTTACATGAAGCAAAACATCAAATATATATAAGAGTACTAGCAAAAAAAAAAGAGAACAATCTACTCTAGAAATAAAAGATTAATATAAATTTGTAACAAGAAGAATGGATATACAAAATATTAATAATATCTCTTCCTATTATGCCCCTACAGACGGAGCGGGAGGAGGGCAGACGCTTAGGCTGGATTGGAAGCGAGTGAACAGGTGATGCGGTTGGCCTTTGGTGAAGATGTCCTTGTATTGATGTTCAGTGGGGACGTAGAATGCGAATGGTGCCAATGCAAAATTGTTCACGATCGAAATGGATGTCAACCTTGAAATGTTCGGTTCATTGGTGTTGAACCAAATATCCTAAAAGGTAGACGGCTGAAACGTTGTCGTAATAGACTAAGGTGGATTGTTTGACCAGTAGGTGGAGTTCAAGGAGAAGGTTGCGTAAGCTTGTTTCGGTAACTACGTTTGCGACCCCACGATATTTGGCCTCGACACTTGAGCAGGAGACAATAGCTTGTCGTTTGGACGACCAAGAGATAAGGTTGTCCCCGAGAAACATACAGTACCGAAGGTCGAGCAATGGGAGTGGGGATAGTCGGCCAATTCGCTTCAGAGTAGGCAGTCAATAAATGGGAGGATGTGGCTATCAAATGAATACCATGATCCAAGGTACCCTTGATGTAGTGTAAAACTAAAAATGGAAATAAGGCTTGTGATGAACATGTATGAAACGACAGATCTGCTGAACAACGTATGTAATGTTACTTCGTGTGAACGTGAGGTACTGAAGTGCCTCTGCCAAGCTACAGTATAGAGTGGCATCGTTAACAGTAGGTCCATCAGAGGTGTGAGGCTTAGATGACTTGTCAACAGGATTGGTCATGGGTTTGAAAAAGGCTATGTTTGCTCTCGTAAAAATATCTTGAGTATAGTGGCTTTGGGAGAGGAATAAGATGTGTTGATCACGATGGTGGAGATTCCGAGAAATTGATGAATAGAGCCGAGATCTATCATGGCAAACTCACGAGAAAAAGTTGCAATAATGGTAGACAATAGAGTGGTGCTCGAGGTCATTAGTATAATATCATCAAAATATAATAACATGTATGCAATATGAGTACCCTGGTGGTAGACAATAGAGTGGTGCTTGAGGTCATTAGTATAATATCATCAAAATATAATAACAGGTAAGCAGTATGAGTACCCTAGTGGTAGATAAATAATGAGGCATCACATAGACTTTCTTGAAAGCCTTGGCTGAGGATGAAAGATGGGAACAGTTGGTACCAAGCATATGGTACCTGTTTGATGCCATATAGTGATTTCCACAAGTGACAAACACGGTGAGGCCTTGCAAGATCAGTAAATCCATGGGGTTGGTACATATATATTGTGTCAGCAAGGTCTCCATGGAGAAACTCATTCTTGACGTCCAATTGGTGGATTGGCCAAGACTGTGAAATAGCAAGGCTAAGAACAATGTGGATAGTGGTGGGTTTAACCACCATGCTAAAAGTCTTGTCACAATCAATGCCGACTTGTTGAGATTTTTCATTAACAACTAAGTATGCCTTGTACCTTTGAAAATAGCCGTCAATGAAATTAATGGTGATACAACCACATGTATTGAATGATGTGAGTATTGGGTGGTCGTCTAATTTTCATAAATGGGAAAACCTATCGTCAAAGTGACATAGTGGGATAGAATGACCCTGCCTATGGTGAAGTCAAGGCACCAATAACTACGATAGTTAGCAGGATACCCTAGGAAGACATAACTGGAGGATCGAGGGTTGAGTTTGTGGTTGCAAGTGGCAGAGAGTTTTGGGTAGCAAGCACAACCAAAAACATGGAGATGATCATAAGTTGGATTTTTGAGAAGTGGAATGGATGTGGGTGAGTGAAAGTGGAGTATTTTGGTACGTAGAATGTTGTGTAAGTAGGCGGCAGTGTGAAGGAAATCAACCCAAAACTCGGGTGGGAGTGCAACATGAAAGATGAGTTTGCAGATGATTTCGGTTAGGTTGATCACACGTTTGGCGTTGCCATTTTGAGGTAAGGTATGGGGACACGAGAAACGGGAGGTGAGGCCGTATTGATTTGTGAAGTTTTTGAATGTGTTGTTGTCAAATTCACCCCTAGTGTCACATTGAAACACATTTTTGGAATTGAGTGTAAACGTATTAGAAAAAATTGGTAAACTTTGAGAATGCTTCCAATTTGTATTTAATGGATATACAAAATAAAATTGTGAGAAATTATCAATGAGCACAAGATTGTATTTGTAATGACTCTTGCTTAACACGGGAGAAGTCAACCAATCGCCATGTATAATATCAAATTGTGCCAATGTACTAGAGGTTGAATCATAGAAAGGAAGACGTTTGTGTTTATCGATTTGACAAAAATGACATAAAATGTTTTGCCAAAGATTATTACAAGAAATAAATGAAATTAATATGTAACAGCCCCATCCCACGTGGTTGGAGGACGATGTGCTTCAAAGGAAAACGTAACAATATATATCTAGATAACGTAAATGAGAATAATAGAAATTCTACGAAAATCCATAAAAAAAAAGGTATGGGAGACCAAATTTAAGACGACTTAATTATATTACAATATTTACAAATTACAACAACAAAAGCTATACTATTTAGGGTTGTCTTCAAAATAATCACACTCCATATCTCTCATTCCCGAGATGGTCCATCTACGATCTTGTACCTGCCGAGGACAAAACAAACGTTGGTTGAGCTAATTGCTCAGTGAGCTGATGATTAATATAACAAATAACTCGAGTATATAATCAAGTTTAATAAAAAGAATAATTAAAAGATAAATAATAAACCGAAAACCAGAATATAAAGTGTTCAATCCACAATTGAATGATCTAAAACAATCATCAAATGATGAATTGAATATAAAATAAGAAAATAAACTAGTTACAAGGGTTGTACAAACCACTTGAAGAAATGGAAATGAGTGTAGAGAAATATACCCAAATACTTTCTCTTAATCGGCTCCCGAAAATTGTTCCCAGGACCGGTCCATACGCCCTAATATTGATCGGTACAAGGACAAACCCACTTATTGACACTAGAGTCCTAATAGCTAGGACATCAAGACAATTTATAGCTGCCATGGAGGCGTCACGACATCGTTGCCCTCGATGTTGTGAATTAAAGCAAAAAACATTCAAATAAAATCATGTCAATTCGATGTGTAAAGAGAAATGTCATAAAATATGTTACTTTTAATCACTACATATCAAAATAGAATTCCAAAACGGTTCAACACGAAAAAGGATCAAGTCCAAAGATGGATCAACTCAAATTCAAACAGCCGATAATGAATATATGAAAGAATAAAAACAATGAAAATAGCTCAAAAAAGAGTCATGAACATAGATATATTGGACACCTACAATTAGAGGATTTATCAAACCCAAAATGCCAAATGTGATTCCATGAAAATAAGACATCAAGTGATAGATGCCTGGATAGAGAATGAGATAAGTCATTACTGTTGGTCCAAACTCTCTCAGTGATTTGATGATGACCCTTCATACTTAGTGAAGTATACTCTATCTATTTGTGTTCAGTTTCAGCGATCATCTCTGAGTCTGTTCAGCGATCGTTGAACATGTATTATGAACGTTTCAAAGAACAAGTATTCTCTTAAGAAAAAACTCACACCAAAGAAACCTCCAGCGATGTCAAAGAAGTAGTTGGAGAAAGAGATATGATAGTTGTGATCTGATGTAGATTCATTGATTACAGAATGTCTAAATCAAAGTATGAAATTTGATCATGATTCAACAAATATTGAAGAACCTTTAGAGATGAATCAGTGTCAGGGATCAAATGAATGTTGCTCAACAAGATTAGTTTTTGTCTTATCCTATATGCACAAAAAGGACAACCCTATAACTCACCCAGAAAGACACACGTTCGAAGTTACTATATTATCTCCAAACGTGGTTACCAATTTTGTGAAATACAACTGTTTATATGCGGCTAGAAGCCTGTATTTCTAAAGACAAAGGACAAGCTCTTTGCTAGAAGTTTTCCACGTGGCTTGTACCCTCTAACTTGCATTAAATGCAAGGGGCATAAATAGGTGAGAAGACTTCTCTTCTCAGCAACGCCTTTTATTTCTTCTACGTACTATCTTCTTTCTTGTTCTTAATCTTCTTTGTCATTTCCTGTGTGTTTCTTAGATTAGGTCTTTACCTTATCTATTTTCGTAATAGTTTGTAGATTCTATATTGATTTTCTTTCATCAATAAAAGAATTTAAAAAGAGAAAATTTGTGTCTTTGTTACCTTTAAAACTCTTGTAGATCCGTTTAGAACCAACAAGTGGTATCAGAGTAGTGTTTTTCTTATATGTATCTTAAAGGTAATCTATTTTCCATTTTCTTTAAATGGCTTTGCAAAACACCAACACAAACTATCACGATAATGACTCTTTTGCCAAACCTCCCAAATTTAGTAGTGACAAGTTCAGTCTCTGGAAAAATCGAATGTCTCTATTTCTAGAAGGCATGGATCCTTAGATCCTTTAATATGTTGAAAATGAATCATATTGTTCCATTTGCAATATCTCTAGCATATCTTGCCAATGCTACCACTGTTGACATACCTGAAAGGCAGATTCCAAAGCTCCCTCACCAATGGAGCAATGAACACAAGAAGAAAATGGCTCTTGATACTAAAGTTAGATCTATCATAGTTATGTCTCTTCCTGATGAGATATATCATTATGTCATGAAGCTTAAAACCTCTAGATCCATGTGGGACATATTGTGTGTTCAATATGAAGGTACCATTGAGGTATAAGAAACAAGAAAGATAATCTTGGTGCGATAATATGAAAGTTTCATTTATGGCAAGCTGAATCTTTTTTTAAAGTACATCAATGTTTTAACTGCCTACTTACAGACCTCATAACCATTGGAAGAGAATATTCCAACTCTGAAACACTAACAAAATTCCTAGAATGTTTGCCAGAATCATAGGATAGTTATACCATGTGTCTTAAAATGTCAAAAGACATGTCCAATATCTCTCAGCACTTTATATGAGATTTTGCACAATCATAAGCAATCTTGCCAACTGAAGAAGAAACTCATACGAGATTCAAAAGAGTCAAAAAGCTCTCCTGTAGCTTTACCCTCTAAGACTCCTTCAGTGACAACTCCCACTCTCACATTCATTGAGTTAGACTTATCTAACTTCGAGGACATAACAGACGTCGATCTTTTAATGTTTGATAAGTCACTGGCTCTTCTTACAAATTCCTTTAGAAGATTCACCAGAAAAAGTAACTTTCAAGGACCTCCTACACTAACTATCACTGACAAGTCAAATACCTTCCAGCCTAGTGGTAAAGGCTTAGGCATGGCATAGTCATGAACCCGAGTTCGAGCCCTGGGAGGGGAGTGTTGGCGACATTTAAGTGGGGCCATGTTTAGCCTCCAAATTTGCCGGGGATTAGTCGGGCTTTGGCCCGGACACCCTTACAAAAAAAAAAAAAAACTATCACTGACAAGCCAAAATCAACACCGATTGCTAAGGCTTCAATGATCTGCTTTAACTATGAATGCAAAGGATATTGTGCAAGTGAGTGCAAGTCTAAGAAAGTTGTGAAGCAATCTTCCGCATCATCCTCCGTCAAATCAAAAGGCGATAAATATATTAAGTCGAAGAAAAAATATAAGAGAATGAAGAACTACTGGCGTAAAGGCAAGGGTGTGGACGGTGGGGTGTGAGAAGGGTGGAAGAGCCTAATCCATGAACTGGAATTAAAGTACCATTGCCAATACATATAGATCGAATACTAGCATTTTATGATACCTGGGTGGGAAGTGAAATGGGAAGTGAAATGAGACAATGCTCTAATATCCATGTACCATTGATTTGCAGGTAGGATTAGAGTCATCGCTTAGAAAGCCTGGCCTAAGTCAGTTAGCCCCAAAGCATTAACGAAGGGAGGAGCAGACCACTAGTTTGGCCTCAAGTTTTGTGGCCATTGTGAAGATAGGAACAAATGAAGGGTTTATGGGCGTCAGGACCCGTTGTAATGTCGGTTGCTGCCGTAGGGCAGAGCAAGTCCACAACAACCATGTAGAGACCAACTCTACATTGATAATTATTATTGGATCTTGGATGTTGGTTGATGGTTGGGGTCGTTGGTTGTCAAGTGACCTGCTTGAGTAGTGACAAATGCAGTGTATCACGTGCCAAGTGGTGTTGTTGCTCTAGCTGGAACATGTTTCGGGCGGTGTCAAAACTTGGCAGGCTCTGGTTGATGAAGGCAGTAGTGGTGTCAAACTTAGAAGGTAGTCCAGGAACAAAATATAGAACAATATCTTTGTCATTGACATTGCAATCAACATCTTTAATTGATTAGGGAGGTCTTTGAGGCACTGACCAGGTATTTAGGGATGACATTGACTTGAGAGTGAAGGTGTTGATTTCATGTTCAAGGGTGGCAACACGAGAGC
The DNA here is from genome assembly GCF_001531365.2 of Cynara cardunculus var. scolymus. Lineage (NCBI taxonomy): Eukaryota > Viridiplantae > Streptophyta > Magnoliopsida > Asterales > Asteraceae > Cynara > Cynara cardunculus. The sequence goes on along the minus strand of NC_037539.1, from coordinate 25,586,126 downwards.
TCTTGTTGTTTTGAAAATGGTTTTTGGGGCGTCTCCAAGCCTTGTATACCATGGAATCGGATTCCAACACACAAACTAGGAGGTCATTTGAGAGAGAGAACCATATATCCATTGTAGAATATAAGAATCGACTTCATTCCAAGATTCAAACGTTGGATTAGTCGCGGTTGGTGGCACTGGCAGGGTGCCATCTATATGGTGGAGGACCTTGTAACCACGAGCGTGAAGCTTGAAAAGATTTATCCAGGATGTGTAGGTGACCATGGTTCCATCGAAGACTAGGACTTTATGTTATGTATTTGTGATGGTATAGACCGGATGAAGATTTTTGGTCGGTGGAGGGAATGGAGGAGTATGATCAGCACGACAAGCCATAAAGAGGGTTATAGGTAGGTACTGTATGTAGGAGAAGAGATGGAGAGGTTGCCGTAGCAATTTAAGGTGAAGAGAAAAGAGGCTCTAATACAATATAAATCTTTGTATATTCCTTGCACTTTTACATGATGCAAGTCATCAAATACATACAAGAGTACTAGTCAATAAAAGGAAAACAATCTACTTTAGAGAAAAGAGATTAATACAAATTTGTAACATAGATAAGGGACATACAAAATATTAATGATATCTCTTCCTATTAATAAGGCCGCGAGAGGACGCATGACAGGCTTGGCAATGGGCATGCGGCTTGAGGCGCGACCTAGGCCTCCGAACCCACTAGTTCTTGCCTTCTTTGGTCTAGGTCGTATAAAAAAAGGTAACATGCAACCAACATTTAGGAATGTTATATAAAGTTAAAAATATCATATTTAAGAAATATTTTTGACATATTTATAATTCTCTTTCTAACTTTATATATATATATATATATATATATAGGGACAGTTTCAAAAGAAAACGCTAACTATTTAAAAAACAAGAAAAGAAATCGTTAATGTACAAAATCATATATGATTGACGTACAAAATCATACATGATTCGGCAACATGCATTCTATATTCAGTACATTTGATTTGACGGAATGTTTTTTAAAGATTTGTATTTCATAAATTATTTAAAATTGAAATGATTTGAAATTTTTGAAGTGTTTGGTTGATAAGAATTATAATGAAATATAATTTTATTTTTTATAAATCTTGTTTGGTTTGTAAAATTTGTAATATAATTTATTTATTTATTGTAAATATTTGTCTTTTTTATAGATAATTTATTTGTCACGGTAAGATATCGACACAACAAACAGATCAAGACAAATTTGATTAAAAAGACAAGAAAAAGATGCTACGTAAACAATTAAAATCCATGAGGTTCATATTTGAAATGAAAAACCATCTCTCAAACGATTTCTAAATTGTCCATTGTGGGATTTCATTAATATTTCGGGATTTTAAATATGGATTTTAATTTCAAATCTCTCCAATCTTATCAAATCTTGTAAAATAAATCAACCCTAAATTTTTGTAAATTAATTAACACTTTGTTATGATATTGTAGGAGTTTTACGTATCCATGCCCTTAACGGACTTGTTCAATTGATCAACAATTTATTATAATAAACTAGACCAGTACCGATGATTAGAAGGTTTAAAATGATAAGTTTACATCTATTATTTTATATGTTTAAAAGTGAAATAGTTAGTTTGCTACTTTACCAGCCAATGCGATGATTAGAAACGTTTTGCCATTCAGAGTAAATTGATTTTGACAATAAACTCCCACGTTTTTAGTTGTCACCAAATCTTTTGGTACTTTGCCTAACTCTTTTCCCCACCTCGCTTTCTCTTTCTTTTAAGTGGTATGCATTTTGCATCAAATCCATCATCATCCCTCTTTGAAATCCAAACATGGCTCGTGACTTTAGCGGGTTATTCTCAGTCCATGTCTTTATAATCATGTTATGGTACCTCGAAACTTTTGTAGTCTCTTTTGCACCACAAGTCCCTTGTTACTTCATATTCGGAGACTCGCTGGTTGATAGCGGCAATAACAATGAACTCGTTACGAAGGCTAAAGCCAATTACCGGCCTTATGGGGTTGATTTCCCACAAGGTGTCACCGGTAGATTCACCAATGGTCAAACCATGGCAGACATCATCGGTTTTTCTCTTTTCTCACTTTTTGTTAAACGGTCCTTTTTCTTCGCTCTTTATATGTTTATAACATGCAAAGGGATTTCTGAAAAAGCTCCCATTTGACTAAAATGCTCCCAACAGGCCTCATTACCGCTTATATATAATAAGTAAGTAGAAAGAAGGGAAAGCTACTGAACCAAATAGTTGAGGCGACCAAAGGAACATTTAGTTTTTGTGACCTTTGTAGACAACTCAAATGGTAATACCTTAAGTTTTTTATTCACCTCGAGTCCCCTGAACACGACTTGAAGTTTCTCCAACTGTTATTTTACTTCAAAGCATGCGCGATTAGTCGGGACTTGTACGCAATAGGCACATAGCATCATTGTTGTTTGGTAGTAACATATAGGTTCATAGTCGCAAGAAAAACACACCTACACACATATCATATATATATATATATATATATATATATATATATATATTACAAGACGAACAATGATTTTGAATACTTATTTAGTCTGCCAAATTTTCCAACAAAATATATCATATATTTTTCACATGTTTAAGTGAAAAACATGTACAGAAATAATATTGAGGTCAACAAACTGCTTGCTTGATTTCAGGTCAATTTTTAGGTTTCCGTGAGTTCATTCCACCGTATGCTAATGCAACTGACAAACAAATCAGCAAAGGTGTAAACTACGGCAGCGGGAGTGCTGGCATTCGAGAGGAATCAGGAAGTCATTTGGTAATCATCATTTGCAATGAGACCGGTACCCGGCATTTTTTTTTTCATTTCTCTTAAAAAATAATTAATGTAAACGGCCGCTCTACCCATTGGGGTGGTTCAAAGAAGAGTTATGCCTACACATGCTACCTTTTCCAAATCTTACTTTTGAGTACCGTACATTCCATTTTTTCTTTTGATGGAAATCCCATATGGACAGGTTCGATTCCATGCCTAAACTACAATTGTAGCAATTGAGTTTATTATGGTTGATTTCTTGCAGTCACAATTTGTCAGGATTAATTAGTCTAGACATAGTTTGTGACATCCTTCCAAAAATGATGAACATTCATTATTCTACATGAATTTTCACTTTGTGGATTTATGGTCCTTCAAGCATAAATACTTCTTATAAAACATCCATGAAACTTTTTATTTAGATATGCCGATCAACAAGGAGACATTAATTAGTTATATCTGCTTGTTTATTATTTCGTCACAGGGTGATCGGATCAGCTTGGATAGGCAATTACTTCGTCACAAATCAACAATTTCACGCCTTTCGCGCTTTCAAAGAAAAACACTAAAAAAATGCATTTACGTAGTAAATATAGGAAGCAACGATTACATCAATAACTATTTACTATATGACATATACAACACAAGCCACATATATTCCACCGATCAATATGCAGAAGTCCTTATACAACAGTACTCTCGACAACTAAGGGTACACACCTTCTCCTTGTTACTTGTATCTTCTTTCGCTCACTTTAGTCTTATTTTTCTTAACATTCGCCTTATTCATTGTGATCGTTCCTTCCGGGTGTCAAAGATACCCATGATGTCACTATTTTCTCACTATAACATAACGAGGTTTATAGGAAGCTAAAAATGTCTCAATATCCTAAAACAATTATACGTCTTTAAAAAAAATTTAGGACTCTTTTAAATAAAACGTTCCATCAATTTGTTCTTTCACATTATTTAAAAAGTGTCGTACAAAAAATTGTATTCACATGATGCTGCTCTGAATAAAGTTTCTTATAGATAGCTAAGAAGACACTTTATATTAAGACGTTCAAAGGCTAATAAAATTGTTAAGATGTTCAAAAGTTTCTTTTAAACATATTGTAACACTTTTACAAGACATATAATTGTTTGACATTATAAACTTACGTATTATAAAACAATCAATTACAATACATATACATTTTAGGCGTTCTATAAATCCGATTATGTTGTAATATCTATTTCTTTCCAAGTGAGCTTTTGACATAAAATTACCTTATGTTTCTGATGGTTTGCTTGATGTATGACAGACTTTGTATAGATTGGGAGGTAGGAAGGTTGCTGTGTTTGGTCTAACTAGGATGGGGTGCACCCCGGTTGAGATGAACAAGTTTGGGACAGATGGGAAACCGTGTGTAGAGTTTGTGAACAACGCGATTAAATTATTCAATGATAGGCTTATGCCTCTTGTTGATGAGCTCAACAATAATAACTCAGACGCAAGATTCACTTTCATAAACCTTACAAGCATTTTATTACCACTTGGAGGTAACTTATGAGTTATGAGCAATTAGGTTAAAAACTAACTTAAAGAACTTAAACATCAACCCATACATTACCTAATTAGATCAGTCTTCTAAGATCCATTGGAATTTTTGCAGATGTGCCATTGCCAAGTACTCCTTGTTGTCATGTAAGGAAAGATTGGCAATGTGTTCCAAACTCATTTCCTTGCATGATCCGCACATTGTCTATTTTCTACGACGGTTTCCATCCCTCGGAAATTTCTAATATCGTCATTGCGACAAGATCATATATTGGGCTCTTACCAATGGACGCATCTCCTTATGATATAAGTCATTTGGCTCGACTTTAACATTCAATATGATATGTCACACGTTTTTGTGCAAAAGCGTAAGCATGATGAAGAGCAATTACGTGTTATTGTTTATATGTAGAAAAATGCATACCAATTTGTGTATTTCATATGGATCAATATCCATCGTTTAGTTTCAAATCTCTCTTAGAAGGAATAGGGGATATGTACTAAAAACGTGTCTATTGTTATTACGAAAAAAAAGATATGTTTAACTTAATTTGGTAGCTAAACAAATTTTAAAATTATAACTAATATTGATGATAGTAAACATGATTGGCTTTTTTTGCTTATTACTTTTTAAATTGTTGTATCTAAATGGAAACACGCAAAGTAAAATTAATTAATTCGATGCTTATGATTTGGTTCATCATCATTAATACTAATGGTTTAAACTTTTATTAATTTGAAAAATATATTATCAAAAACTAGTATTTAAGTACCCCAATTGACTACCAATGCCACATCCAACCAACCATCTACTAATACATGTCTTTATGAAAATATAGATGTTAAGGTGTCGTTTACCAAACGTTTACCCGGATAAGTGATTCTTTGCTTTACCGGATGAATATGGTAAAGGCTAATAATCTTACCCGGTAAGAGCGAAGGCAAGAATCGAGAGTTTTACTGGGTAAGTTAGGACGAGGACTCTTACCATGGTTAGCGCTTGCTGGGATAAATTGTTGCATACGATGCGTTTTAATGAATAAAATCTTACCCGATAAATAAGCGATAGTGTTGAATTTTACCGATAGGTGCTTAGCGGATAAGTGTTTAGGTAAATGGCCCCTAAAATGTTGATTTTGAGAGTATATTAGTCTAAATTAAAAACCCTAATTTTGGTCCTTAAGATTTAATAAAAGATCTGAGAGTGGGACCTGTATTTTGATAAATCTATAAATTATATTTGTGGCTTTTATTTTTCTATGGAAGTAAACGTTAGTTTATTTTTTCCATTAAAACAAGAGGCATTTCAGACTTATTTTCTTCTTTTTCCTTTTCTTTTTAAAACTAATAAGAATATTATTTATTTATTTATTTAATTTATTACTATATATATGCACACAAACACACGGGGGACGAACTAACATAGAGACATCATCCGATCTTACTTTTATCGGAGAGGGAACTCATGGAACACAGGAACACCAGTACTACAACGTCCTCCTTCCCCCTTATCACCAGGAACTCCATCCAACTCATACACCACCGATCCATGCTTGTGATGAAGTTGTGATTTGGTCTCTGGTATAATCCATTTACAGCATATATATCAAAATCTAAATATGTTATTTGGTCCCTTGGTTTCCTTTGTATTTGAATCTTGTCAGTCCCAGATGATACCCAGATGATACCTGTCATTTGATCCTTATAATAAACCATTTGATCTGTAGTCCAGGTGATCTTCCACTCTTCCAGAAACCTAGAACTTCAAAATAGATAGAGGGTGTGGTCCACCGGAGAAGGGGGCGCAAATCATCTGGGTAGGAGCTCGGCGTGCTGTGGTGGGTGTGTGAACAAAACATAAACCAAATTCTTATTCAATGTTATCAACTATTACAATACCAAAAGTAAACAAAGAACCCTATATCTAAGAACTATTAACCAAAATATATGAAGATTGATAAAGCGTTTGAGAGAAAACCAAATTTGATATGCAAGATTTAAAAGAAAAAAATGATCGTATCTATGAGCTAAAAGCCAAAAAAACCCAGCTTATATATAAAACCTATATTTGCAAGTTTAGCCCTCCAAGAATCTTGAATAAAGATTCTGCTACCCTTGATGTTCTCCATAAAGTGAGGCATGGTCCCTCGACATAAACCAACAACTTTTCCTTTATAACAGCTTCAGTCATTTAACTTTATTAACTGAAAAAACAATACAACAAAAGTAAAGATTGATTAAAAAAATCATATCTTTTAACACCCTCCCTTAATCTTGACTTTTGAATATGTCAATCATCCGTAACTTAGAACATAAGGAGTTATGATGATTAACCCCAAGAGCCTTAGTAAAAATATCAGCAAGTTGTTCGGAGGAAAGGATGTTTACAACTTTAATCAAACCTTTACTAATGGTTTCACGAATTTGATGAACATCAATTTCAATATGTTTAGTTTTTTCTTGAAAAACAGGATTGTTAGCTATTTGAATAACAGATTTATTATCACAATATAAAGAAATAGGTATCAAATCTGAAACATTGAGATCAGTAAGAATTTTCAGAACCCACAAGACTTCACATGTTGCTGAAGCCATAGCTCTATACTCGTATTCAGAAGAAGAGCAAGAAACAGTACTTTGTTTCTTACTTTTCCATAAAACCATGGAATTACCTATATATAAACAAAAACCTGTCACAGATCGTCTAGAAGATAAACACTTACCCCAGTCAGCATCGACAAAAGCAGTTAAGGTAAAATTTTCTGCTCTACTAAAGCTAACACCTTTACTTGGTGACAGCTTCAAGTACCTAAGAATTCTTAGAGCAAGTTTTAAATGAGACTGTCTAGGTGAATACATAAACTGACTCAAACAGTGAACAACAAATGCAATATCTGGTCTAGTGGCAAGTAAAATATATTAGTCTTCCAATAAGTCTTTGATAACCAGTTTGATCAGTTAAAGGAGGATCTTTACAATTACTTGAATCAGTAACAACTAAATTTATATCCATGAGAGTATTACATGGTTTACACCCTAAAACAACTCTAAACAGTATTTTATTTGAGACATACAAATACCGTTAAAACAATCTAAAATTTCCATACCCAAAAAAAATTTTAGTTTTCCTAAATCTTTTATAAGAAATTTACTTTTCAAAAAAAACTTTTACTTTTTCAATTTCAGATTCACGATTTACAGTAACAACAATATCATCTACATATACCAAAAAAATAATAAAAACAGATTCAACTTTCGTGGTAAACAGAGAGTAATCATTTATGCGTTGAATAAATCCATGTTCAACTAAACAGGAAGACAATTTAGCATACCATTGCCTTGGAGCTTGTTTTAAACCATATAAAGATTTAACTAATTTGCATACATGTTTATCTTTGCAATTATAATATCCTTCAGGCAATGATATGTAGACTTCTTCCTTCAAGTCTCCATAGAGAAAATCATTATTAACATCTAATTGATATAAATTCCATTTATTCTGAAGAGCTAAGGATATAATACATCTAACAGTAACCATTTTTACAGCAGGAGAGAAAGTTTCTTCATAATCCAAACCTTCTCTTTGACTGTCCCCCTTAGCTACAAGTCTTGTTTTGTATCTTTCAATTCACCCACTGGATTTATACTTTATTTTATATATCCATTTACAACCTACGTGTTTTCTACCTTGAGGTAAGTCTGTTATCATCCAAGTACCATTTCTATGTAAAGCTTCCATTTCATCATTCATGGCACTAATCCAATTTATATCTTTACATGTTTCTTGAAAGTTTTTAGGTTCTAGAGACTTGTTTAAGTTACATACAAAACATAGATTTTCAGAAGACAGGAAAGAATAATTGAAAACCTTTTCTAAACCATATTTAACTTTTCCTTCAACAATAAAATCATCAAATTTATGTGGAAACACATAAACTCTAGTGCACCTTCTAATAGTTTGACTAGAAGATCGTATACTAGAGTTACCCTCAGAAATGAGATTATTAGAATGATTTTCATCACGAGGCTGATTACTAGCAGCCTCATCATAGCCACTCAGGAGTTGCTATCTAGTAACTCTTTTATTATTGTTTTCAACTTGAGTTGAAGAGTCTAGATTAATTGACACGTTTGAGCTGCCTAAAGGCTCCTAGTTGGCAACTCTAGTTGGGCTACCTAGTAATCTATAGTTATTAGGGTCAGTTCCTTGCTGATATGTATGCCTATCAGCAGACTTGTCTCCATTCTCATCATTGGGTATGGCATCCACAAACTCATTAAAAGAACAGTGAATGAATTCAAAGAAATTTAATCTGTTAATATCACCGTAATTGGATTAACAACCTTGTTAACCCTCATCTTGAAAGGAAAGATGTTTTCATAGAATTTAACATCACGAGAAATAATACACCTTTTAGATTCCAAACTAAACAATTTGTAACCTTTCTTTGACCCAACATATCCTAACAGGACACACTTTTCAGATTTTGGAGAAAATTTATCTATAACATTAGGTATGACAGCAAAAATGAGACATCCAAAGTTTCTAAGATGAGCAAGAACAGTTTGGAATCCATAGACTAATTCATATGGACACTTACCATTTAACACAGAAGTGGGGGTTCTATTTATTAAGTAAGTGGTTGTAAGAATGCATTCACTCCACATATTTAGGGGGACTCCTCCATGAAACATAAGAGCCCTAGCAATATTTGGAAGATGACGATGTTTACGTTCTACCACCGCATTCTGCTAGGGAGTATATGCACAAGATGTCTGATGTAAAATTCCTTTATTTTTTAAAAACTCACTTAGTTTTTTACCCATAAAACCAGACCCATTATCACTCCTAAATATTTTAACACATTTTCTAAATTGGGTATTGATCAAATTATAAAAAAACTACAATGTTTACTTCTACTTCATCTTTGGCTTTTAACAAGAAAACCCAAACAACCTTGGTATAATCGTCAACAACAGTAAGGAAATACTTATAGCCCTCCTTACTTTGAACATGGTAAGGACCCGAGACGTCTAAGTGAACCAGGTCACCTAGGTCTTTAGAGTTATGAATACTAGACTAAATTTTTCTCTAGTTTGTTTAGCCTTGTGACAAATGTCACATAGACCACAGTCAACATTGTTAATTTTAAGATTTGTTTTTAACAGTTTCAAGACTTGGTCAGCAAGGTGACCTAGACGACTGTGCCATAGTTAGGCAGAAGCTAAGCAACAAATGTTAGAACTTTGAGAAACACAAGAAGACTCACTGTTAAAACACTGATTAAAATAATACAGGCCCTCTTCTTGACTACCAGTCCCCGCTACATTCTTTCATAGCGAATTCTGAACATAACAATTCGATTCATCAAAACCTACAAACACTTTATTGTCCCTAGCAAGTTTATGCACAAATAACATGATAACATTGAAATATGGAACAACCAACACATCAAATAAGGTTACATTATTTGACAACTTAAAATCTCCAATTTTATTAAATGCAAACCACCCAATTTGTACAAAACCGTGTAAATCATCCTCATCCGTCGATTTCATTATTTAATCTTATGAAATTTTTTCATGAAATTGTTTGATCTTGTGAAATTGTTTCATATAATACTTTTTTTGATGATGTTGTTTCATATATGGTTATGAAATTGTTTCATATAATACTTAATGAAATTTTAATGAAATTGTTTCATGTATTTCTCTAAAATTAAAACAATGAAGATGATAATATCCATGATTAACACCCTCCACAATAAAATGATTAATCAACCTCTCATAATTACAAAAATAATGAACAAAATGAAAGATTATGATTGGTTGAATGAGTTTTGTACGGTTTGTACAAATAACGTGGTTTGCAAAGTAAACCTCATATATATATATATATATATATATATATGTAGGGAAGGGTTCAAACGAGAACACCTTCATTTTACGAGAACGCAAGAACACCCTTTTACTATAGACAATCACATGTGATACTATTATTCCATCACATATGATACTAAATTAGAGACGTGGACGATTTTCAATGCGATTTTGGTTTTGGGCCAAGTCGCCCTTACACCACTAAGTCTCCTCGCAAGTATTATCACATGTGATAAGGTTGTTGTTGATATGATACTATAATCCATCAAGACTATCATATGTGATGCTAAATCATAGACGCATACAACCTTTGGCGCGAGCTAAGTCGTAGAACACGTCGTCCGCACATCACAGGGTCATCTCACGCGTATTAACACATGTGATAAGGGTGTTCTAGCGTTCTCGTAAAATGGAGGTGTTCTTGTTTGAACCTCCACCTATATATGTATATGTATATACATAAGGAGCTTCAACCGTTTAGAGAAACTCACCTCCATCAACCATAAACCATTAGATTAATTGATTCAACGAGCGTGATTAAAATTAATATTCATAAGACTATTTTTAAATTAAGAAAAACCTCACCACGTTGGTATATTTTTTCATCCATTTTTAGTGATTTTCTGGTTTTTCATTTATTTATAGTTTTCCGTGAACTCAACTTTCTCTCTCTTAGAAAAATATACGAAAAACTAGAAATCCACGAAAAAAATGGATGAAATAATTAATGAAAAAAATATGATTTTCAGGATATAAATTATTTCACTCGATTTTTGTTTATATATTGTCCTTTTTCAAATAAGAAATAGGTGGGGGAGGAGGTGAGATTTTTTAATGTAAAAAATATTATTATAAACGTTCATTTAATCATATCCCTTGAATCAATTAAACTAATAATTAACATATATCATTTTATCCTAACCTTACTATATATGTGTGTGTATGTGCGCACACATATAGACGTACATAATATATTTTTCGAATGAAAATATATTGTATATTGAAATTAAACGTAAAATATAATAACTAATATCTATTAAAGTATAATAATTAATTAATTTAATAAACTCAAAGTACAAAAACTTAATATTTTTTGTTTTTTAGACGTAATTACGGATTTGTCCTTATGGTTTGTGTGATTTTTACGAAATTAGTCCCTTGAGTAAAGAAAAAAAGAAAAATGATGAAAATTCCCTCAAGGTTAACGAAGGAACTGGATGGTCGTCAGGAGGTCCTAGGTTCAAATCCAAGAAGAAATAAAAATTCATTTGTGGCTACGGAGGTTCAAATGTGGTGACTCTGGGTTATCTGCAAAACAAGTGGTCGTCTTGAGATTTGTCGGCTCGAATAGCAGGTTGGATATCCAGATTCCAGGTTAATAAAAAAAATGTAACAATCTATTAGTAGTTTCATTGCATGTATTATATATTGCAAGTCAAAATCATTTTGATTTATATATTTTCATTGTTTGATAACATCAAGAAAAAAATGAAAAAATAGGAAAACCCCTTCCACTATTAACGGATTCTTTCCGTCAGAAAATAACGGATGGATTTCCGATGGATCGGATCCAAAAAATTTAAAAAAATTAATTTTTCTTGACTTTCATTACAAATCCTGTCACTTATTCTTTTTAAAGAAACAAAAAAAAATTAATTTTGACTAAATTTTAAGGCGGAATAATTATTTATCTATTATTTACAAAATCCATCAAAACGTCTAATTTTCTTTAAAAAATAATTAATTTAATATTTGGGCGGATTTTAATTAAATAAAATAATTAATTTAAATCCGCCTGAAATCTTAATTAATTAGTTAATTTTCTAGAAAATGTTTAAAATAAATCATTTTTAGAATTTTTCAATGGTTCTTTTTCAAAAACAATTGATTTTTTAAATTCAATTGGACTCGTTTTGTCAGAAAACTCACTTTTAATTTAAACAATACCTTGTATAAATTAATTATTATTTGTTTTATATTATTATTTTCACGTTTCATCATGAAGATCTATGCAACAAGATTTTTGTAGTACAATGATTATTTCATTGGGCTACTGAAAGTACATACGTTAGGTTTAAGATTTTTCTATTAAAACGGCTTGATTTTGAAAAATAATTACAATAAGTCTTATGTCCACCTCTTTCTTTCAAGTTGCATCATTTCTCTTTTTGGAGTCTAATAAACATGGTCTCCGACCTCATCTTGTTGTTCCCATTACTCATAGTTATGGGCTTGATGCAAGTTCAAACATTTGTAGTCGCTAGTCAACAACCACAAGTTCCATGTTACTTCATATTTGGAGACTCATCAGTGGATAGTGGCAATAACAATGGACTCAATTCAACAAGTAAAGCCAAAGTAGGGTTGTCAAAAAGCTTCACAAGTCAAAAGAGCAATACGTTGAGAGGTACTTGGCAGATTTAACGTGGATAAAACTAAAGTGGTAAGTTGGGAGTCTGATGTATGCGATGGTATATACAAGTCGTGATATATCCCATGAAGTAGGTGTTGTTAGTCGGTTTCTATCAAATATGGGTAAGAAGCACTGAGAATTAGTTAAATAGATTCTAAGATATCTGCGAGACACTTCCAAATTGGGTATAACATTTGGAAGCCGCAGTAGAGGCTGTCATGGTAGTCGCGACAGCCCCATGTCTGGTAGGGGCAGCAACCCTACTGGTGGGCGTGGCGACCCGTGCGCCGATGACATTGTTGAGTACATGGAGACCGCCTTTCAGGGTTTATATGAACAAGAGGTGGCCATGGAGCCCCCAGCTTTGACAGGTTCGGGGTCGGGGAGAGGCCCTAACAATGAGATGCCGGCACCAAGTCATCCGAGCCAATGAAAACATCTTTCTTTGTAAGGCAATGGGTAAGTAGATGTGGTATAAGACTTTGTATTACATGATAAAATGATATGAATGTCTTTTGTGTTGTAATTTTTTTTTATAATTCTACAGGTTTAAAGATGTCCATGTTATCCGGGAGATGACGACTATATTTAGGTCTTCATTTGTTGGTCTGTGGCATAAATGGAAGGAAGTACCTTAGGAAGCATGCGACTTGATGTTCCAGCACTTTCAGGTTGGTGTACCATTTTAATGTAATTATACATATACGGTTATTGTTTTTATATGTATACAAATATTGTATATGTAGGCTAAGTTCTATTGGGAACCAGAGATAAATGATATGGTTCATGATTTATGGACCAAAGCCATGCATAGTAGGTACTCAGATTAGATGAGCTGCACGTGACTGGGCCGTGGCATAGGCCTATGTCGGTGCTCAAAAATGGGATGGTGAGGAATTCTCACTGATTAGATTACACCGTCCTGTATGTATCATAAAGAGGTTTTGGCTTCAGATGATTGACCATGTATGTATCTCTATTGTGAGCTTTTTGAACTGCCATGTGTTTTGTACCCCTTATATATATGCTCTATTTTTAACAAGTTTGGGATACCGAGCCTTGGAAACGAAAATCGAGGATCAATAGGGCTAATCGGAACACATAGTTTGAGAGGTTGTCGTCCAGACACACTGGGGGATCGATCAATACTACACAACATCGAGACAGGATGGTGAGTATATAATATTTTTTGAAAATGTAATTCATTTTTTATGTTTACTAACAACTTAACATAATTATCTTATGTAGACAAAAGTAATGGGTCGTGAGTCGACTGCTACTAAGGTGTTTAAGCGCACTCACTGCACGAATCGGAAGTTTGATCAAGGTTCGTCCGACCCGCCTACCTATCCTCCTCAGTTCAGTTACCCCAAAGATGCTAGGTATCATGTAAGTTTTCTAAAACAATTACTTTGGTTAATAGATACGTTTGGTAGGTTTAAGATAATATATTTTAATAAACATAGTGATGTTGTTAGTTTGGGATGTCATTGTTGGGCAGACGTTAGGCTAAGTAGATATGTTGAGAATGTGACTACATTGGTATTATTAGAATGATTTAATTGTTAAAAACAGGCATTAGATATGTTTGATTTTCAACCGTTATGCTGCTGGAATTTCTACATATATAACCTCACCCGTTTTTGTTTTGGTGAACGATTGGAGCGATTTCAATCGCTTAGGGGTGAGTCACAGTCTAGTGCCGACAACCCCCCTAATGAGGCATCTCTTTGGGAGCAGAGTGTCGGGGAACAGAGGAAAGATTGCATCTTTGGTTTCGGGACCACCCAGGATCCTTCTTATGCTATGACGGGTAGATATAGCAGTAACGGGTCATCATACGAGTCAAGAGCGGAGGTATGCTGGTTATATTGTTATAAACTTTTTCATTACTAAAATTGCAAACAAATTCTTGATTTTGTCGAATATTGAATATTTGCAGGTAATGTAGTTGAGAGAGAAGTTGTCAAGGGTAGAGGAGGAACTAGAGACCGAAAAGAAGAATAGGGTAGATTTGGAGGCCAGACAAGCTGCCTCGGCAACCGAACAGGCCAGCATGCTGCATTAGCCGAACATGCCGTCTTATCGGAGCATTTTGTTGCATTTATGCGGCAGTCAGTATACGTTTCCCCCCTCCCCACTTCCCGATAGTTAGATTTTAGGCATTTGAAGATTAAATTGTATGAATTGAATATTTTAAATTATATGAACTGTATGAATTGGATATTTTAAATCGTATGAATTGGTTAGTTTTAGTTTGTTCACAATTTTGTTTTGTTATATTATGATCAGGTTTTGTATAAATAAATACATGAATTATGTAATTTCAAAAAAATTATTTTTTAGAATAAAACAAATTAGCCACGGATTAGCAAAGGAAAATCTGTCGCTGAAAGTCCTTGAAAGTTCCTCACTGATTCGTCGCTGAAAGTTCCCTCGCTGATCGATGTCGCTCGCTGATCCGTCGCTGAAAGTTCCCTCGCTGATCCGTTGCTGAAAGTTCCCTCGTTGATCCGTCGCTGATCCGTTGCTGAACGTTCCCTCGCTGATAGTTCCCTCGTTGATCCGTCGCTGAAAGTTCCCTCGCTGATCTGTCGTTGAAAGTTCCCTCGTTAATCCGTCGCTGATCCGTCGCTGAAAGTTCCCTCGCTGATCCGTCGTTGAAATTATCCCTCGCAAATATGTCGCTGAAGTTATTCTCTCGCTGATCTGTCGCTGAAAGTATCCCTAGCAAAATTCGTCGCTGATATCCCTTGCTAATCCCTCCTTGATAGCATTACCTACGAGCATTTGACCGACGGAGTATCAGCGGCGGATGACTCTTTTGGCGACGGATTTGCAAGGGAAATTTTCCTCGCTAATACTATGCATTTTTGTAGTGTGTATGTGTATGTATATATATATATATGTATGTATGTGTATGTATGTAGATGTATATGTATATTATATATGTATGTGTATATACATAGTGAGCTTCAACCGTCTAGGGGAAACTCACCTCCATCAACCATAAACCATTATGTTAATTGATTCAACGAGTGTGATTAAATTAATGCTCATAAGACTATTTTTAAATTAAGAAAAACTTCACCACGTTGGTATATTTTTTCATCCGTTTTTAGTGATTTTCTGGTTTTTCATTTATTTATCGTTTTTCCATGAACTCAACTCTCTCTCTCTCTCCCTCTCAAAGAAAAATATAAGAAAAATTGGAAATCCACGAAAAAAATGGATGAAATAAATATATCAATATGGATGTCAATTTAGTGAGAAAATACGATTTTCAGGGTGTAATTTATTTCACTCGATTATTGTTTATATTTTGTCCTTTTTCAAATAAAAAGTAGGTGGGGGAGGGGGTGAGATTTTTTAATTTAAAAAATATTGTTGTACATGTTCATTTAATGATATTCGTTGAATCAATTAAACTAATAATTAAGATATATCATTTTATCCTGAACCTTATTATGTATGTGCACACACATATAGACGTACATAATATATTTTTCAAAAGAAAATATATTGTATATTAAAATTAAACATAAAATATAATAACTAATATCTATTAAAGTATAATTATTAATTAATTTAATAAACTCAAAGTACAAAAACTTAATATTTTTTGTTTTTTAGACGTAATTACGGATTTGTCCTTATGGTTTGTATGACTTTTACAAAATTAGTCACTTGAGTCAAGAAAAAAAAAGGAAAATGATGAAAATTCCCTCAAGGTTAACGAAGGAACTGGATGGTCGTTAGGAGAAGGGACCAATTCGTTACAAAAAGACATACGATCTATCCTAATCTGTAATAAATGAAGTTTATGGACCATTTTCATAACAGCCAAAAAATAAGAGAGACCAAATTAGTAATTTACTTTAATTATAATAATATGGAAGACCTAAGAACCCTTCAAAAACCATATTTCTTTTCATATAATTGACAAAAATTTAGCTGATATGATGAAACTATTATATAATCAATTACTGTTAGTAACCTTTGACACCCGGGGGGATTTAGGTTAACTGATTAAGGTAGACGGAGCTAATGCACCTCCTCTATCATCCTGATAGAAATGGAAGAAAGAATTAGGGGGGGTTTTAAAAGTGAATTCTTTGAAGTTGATGTATGCTACATTATGGTAACAAAAAAATGTGACAATCTATTAGTAGTTTAATTGCATGCATTATATATTGTAAATCTAAATCATTTTGATTTATATTTTTTTATTGTTTGATAACATCAAGAAAAAAATGAAAAAAAATAGGAAAACCCCTTCCACAACTTAACAATCATAGTTTTGCTGACGGATTCTTTTCGTTAGAAAGTTACTGGTGGATTTTCGATGGATTCGATAAAATAAAAACAATTAAATTTTCTTGACTTTCATTACAAATCTGTCACTTATTTTTTTTTTTTAAAAAGAAAAAAATTTAATTTTGACTAAATTTTAAGGCAGAATAATTATTTATCTATTATTTTCAAAACCATCAAAAGGTCTAATTTTCTTAAAAAGTAATTAATTTAGTATTTGGGCAGATTTTAATTAAATAAAATAATTAATTTAAATCCGTCTGAAATCTTAATTAATTAGTTAATTTTCTAGAAAATGTTTTAAAAAATCCATTTTAAGAATTTTTCGATGGTTCTTTTTTAAAAACAATTGATTTCTTAAATTCAATTGGACTGGTTTTGTCAAAACTCACTTTTAATTTAAACAGTACCTATTATAAATTAATTTTTATTTATTTTATATTATGATAATTATTTTACGTTATCGCATGGAAACTTTTTACGTTTCATCAAGAAGATCTATGCAACAAGATTTTCGTAGTACAATGATTATTTCATTGGGCTACTGAAAGTACATACGTTAGGTTAAAGATTTCTATTAAAACGGCTTGATTTTGAATAAAATTTACAATAATTCTTCTCTCCACCTCTTTCTTTCAAGTTAGTGGCAATAACAATAGACTCAATACAACAAGTAAAGCCAATTACCCGCCTTATGGGATTGATTTCCCACAGGGTGTTACGGGTAGGTTCACCAATGGTCGAACCTTTGCAGACATCATTGGTATCTCTCTCTCTCTCTCCCATTATTGTTTATATCGTCGAAGAAAACATAAATATTTCAATCTCATTGGTGTTTGTCACAACTTGTTTCTAGTCGAGTATGTTAACTTAGTGGTCGTGGGACGGCCTTAAATGAGTCATTTTATCTCAAACTCTAATTGAGCTTGATCGCATCAAATTTTATGAGTTTGGTACAAAATTGAGCTCGAAAAAGATAACGAGCCAAGTTCATATCAAGTTTTTCTACACCCATGCGTGTTAATATTGTTAGGTCTAAGCTTGAATTGAGTTTGTTTTATCGAGGTATTTGAGCTTAGTTCGCATACAAATCGAGCCCAAATCTTCTTTGAGTTGCACTGGTGTTTGCATCAAGAAAACTCATTGAGCTATCAAATCGAGTTTGAGATTAGTTTAACACCATGAAATTGAGCTCAAACCTAGTCAAGCTCAAGTCCACATGGCTTCTTTGCATCTCTAGATTATAGGTTTAAAAATAAAGACCATAATAACATTATCGTCAACAAATTATTTGCTTGATTTTAGGTCAACTTCTAGGCTTCGATAAGTTCATTCCACCGTATGCTACTACAACTGATGAACAAAACAACAAAGGTGTAAACTATGCCAGTGCTGCTGCAGGCATTAGAGAGGAAACAGGGAGCCAACTGGTATATATGTGACCATCGTTTACATAACTCAATTCTGCTGGGACATGCATAACCACATTCGATTAACAAGCTAGGAGACATTAGTTAAGTTTTATTAATTTTTCGGTGTGCCATTCCACAGGGTGAACGGATAAGTTTCGATAGACAGTTACTTAATCACAATTCGACAATTTCACACCTTTCGCACCTGCAACGAAACACCCAATTCCTGAAAAAGTGCATTTATTTAGTAAAGATCGGAATCAACGATTACAGCAACAACTACTTCGTGCCTGATTATTACAACACAAGCCGCATATATACGACAGATCAATACGCAACAGTCCTTATACAACAATACTCTCAACAACTAAGGGTATGCATCATGTTACTTATGCCTTCTTTCTTTCACAATAGGGTTTATAATTCGATTTTTCTAATCAATATTGCATGGCAGACTTTATACAGATTGGGAGGTAGGAAGATAGCTGTTTTAGGTCTGTTAAATATAGGGTGTCGCCCAGCTGAAATAGGAAGGTTTGGCACTGATGGGAAACCATGTGTTGAATCAATCAATGACGCCGTTAAATTATTCAATGATAAGCTTAAGCCTCTTGTTGATAAGCTCAACAATGAAAATTCAGATGCACGATTCACTTTCATCAACATTACAAGCATTTCATCAACACAAGAAGGTAAGCTATATACATTAGTTATGATGGTATTCATCGTTCCTAGAAGGTTCCTTAGTGTTTTCATTTTTTGTGTTTTGCCCCTGAACCACTCTCTCTCTCTCTCTCTATATATATATATATATATATATACACATACATAGATACATACATACATACATACATACATACATATACAACTGATTTCATGATAGGTTGAACTGCATAACCTAGCAGTACAATCAGGTCTAAAGTTGGTTTATAATTTAAGATTCTTTGGGAATTTTCAGGTATGCGAAATGGTCCTTGTTGTGAAGTAGGTGAAGGATGGGTATGCATTCCAAACGGAAGTCCTTGCCAAGATCGGGCTTTATTTACATTCTATGATGGTTTTCATCCTACTGAGGCTTCTAATACCATTACTGCAACAAGGGCATATACTGCACGCTCACCAATGGATGCTTCACCATATGATATAAGTCATTTGGCTCGCTTGACTACTTAATGCATTGTATAATTACTATTATATACATACTTATATAATAAATAATCTTTAATTACAAACCCAATAAATTGTACAAACTTAACCAAGTTTTCATGCAACAAGAGTTTTCG
The DNA here is from genome assembly GCF_001531365.2 of Cynara cardunculus var. scolymus. Classification (NCBI taxonomy): domain Eukaryota; kingdom Viridiplantae; phylum Streptophyta; class Magnoliopsida; order Asterales; family Asteraceae; genus Cynara; species Cynara cardunculus. Next base: position 25,566,467 of record NC_037539.1, on the reverse strand, counting down.
TGCAACAAGTATGAAAATACAGTGTTTATACAGTGTTGTTTACAGTGTTGTTTCATATGTGAAATGTTTTGGATTGTTTTGTATATGGAATGTGAAACAACACTATATTTTCATATGTGTTGCATGAAAAATGGTTTTGCAAGTTTTTATGAATTGTTATATTTATAAAAGAAAGAATATATATATATATATATATATATTTACACATATATATATATATATATACATGTGTATATATATATACACGTATGTATGTATGTATGATGTATGTATGTATGATTTATGTATGTATGTACATACACATGCATCGACACCATTCGCATTCTACACATCCCCACCAAACATTAATACAAGGGCATCTTCAACAAAGGCCTACTACATCACTTGTTCACTCGCTTCCGATCCAGCCTAAGCGTCCGCCCTACTCCCGTTTTCACTACAAAAATGCAGAGTATCAGCGAGGGAAAAATCCCTCGCAAATCCCTCGCTGAAAGGGCAATCCGTTGCTGATCCGTCCCTGATACTCCGTCAGTCAAATAGTCGTAGGTAATGTTATCAGCGACGGATCAACGACGGATCAACGACGGATATCAGCGACGGATTTGCGAGGGACACTTTCAGCGACGGGTCAGTGAGGGATAGTTTCAGCGACGGATCTGCGACGGATCTGCGAAGGAACCTTCAGCGACGGATCTGCGACGGAACCTTCAGCGACGGATCTGCGACGGAACCTTCAGCGACGGATCTGCGACGGAACCTTCAGCGACGGATCTGCGACGGAATTTTTGAGGACTTTCAGCGACGGATTTTCCCTCGCTAATCCGTCGCTAATTTGTATAAATTTAAAAAATAAATTTTTTGAAATTGGATAATTCCTGTATTTATTTATAAAAATAACCTGAAAATATTTAACAAACAAAAACTGTAAACAAATTTTAATAACCAATTCATACGATTTAAAATATGGATTCATAAAATTTAAATATTTAATTCATACAATTTAATATTCGAATACATATAATCTAACTATCGGGATGTGGGGGAGTTGGGAAAATGTATCCTGACTGCCGCATAAACGTAGCAAAATGCTCCGATAATGCGGCCTGTTGGGCTAATGCAGCAGCTTGTCTGGCTTGTTCTGCCTCCAAATCTGCCCTCTTCCTCCGTTCGTCCTCCATTTCAGCCAGATGACGTTCCTCCCGTAACTGTGCCTCCTTCTCTACCTTTGCCAACTTCTCCCTCAACTCCGCTACCTGTAAATATTAAATATTCGACAAAATCAGTAATTTGTTCCCAATTTTAGCAATGAGAAAGTTTATAACAATATAACCAACGTACCTCCGCTCTTGACTCRTATGATRACCCGCTACTGCTACATCTAAGTCGCATAATGAAATACCAAAACAGATAGTGGCAAACAGTATAAAATTGGCATCTATAAGAGTAATAGACAGGAACCTGACTTTAAAGACCACACCAAATGATTCCAGTATATCCCACTCGAAAGTAGGGCACGGGAGGAATAGGATGTTGTACCCAAAGGGGTAGAAAATTAAGTTGTTTTCATAAATGGTCACCCTATCAATCTCAACCAGCATCACAACACTTTGCTTAGTTCTGTTGGTTTCAGTTATTATTGTAAGACTCACAAGGCCTTGAAACACATTATATATAGGCATGCAAGACATRCMTGTGGATGTACCATTGAACCTCCAGCTGCAAGCAAGATGTCACAATAAATTTCCAAATATTAAAGAACCTCTYTCATTCAAGGTGTCATTCTGTAACAKACTAAGAGTTTGCCAGTCATCATGCTAATAACGGGCCCATTAGCATAAACTCTGGAATCAAGCTAACCAAATTACAGTACAACAAAAACATATCTGATCATTATGAGGAAAAACTTGAATCCGAACTATAAAACGGTTCGACTTTAAGAATATATGCAGTTTCCCTACAATTTCTACTTCGCGGGTGCTAAATTGTGCTGTCCACACACTATGGGTGGAGCATTCGACAACTGAAATGGCACTAACGTCCTCTTAAATTTGAATTTTCAAAAAAAGAAGCTCTGCTAACTCGCTAAGTGCATAGTTTTTGATACTTGAATCAACTTGAGAATTCCTGTATCAATTTCATGAATCAATACGTATTCAAGATTTGCTTCATCACCATCCTTTTATGGAGGGGTTTCCAAGGATAACGTTCTCTTAAACAACAGTAACTGTCCCCAACCAGAATTTCCACATTTCCTATTCCTTTTTTAAGTTGTTTTTTTATATCTCTTGCTAGCCTACACAAGCCACAAAGTATGAACTGCACTATGAAATTGATTAAAACATCACAGAAAGAGTTCTTAGATCATTTGGTTCAAGAAGAAATGGAAATGGAAGCACATACCCAAAGCACGGTTCCATCCCCACCAAGAGTTACAACAAGATCAACTTTCTCATGCAGAAGCAAAATGCCATCCTCTRTGAATAACAAGACGAGAATGATCAACAAGAGAATTTTCTAGCTTATCCTTGAACTTAACGGCAATAGACATAAGATAAATGCTCGCTCTACATATAACTTCATTGAATTCTTTAATATCACAATATAATGTTACTTCATTTTGGTTCAGTATGAATCGCATAGCATCTCAACAAGAACTGCAACTCATATGGGAGAAAAACTATTGTTGTTGTGCAACTATAAAAAGTTATGTGTAGTAACCGCATTTGAAAGTAACATATTAACATACTTGAAATAAGAAATTGAAAGGGTAATTCTAAGTTGTACTAACTGAAGAATGGACGGTCTAATTCTACTTCTGGAAATCAGAATGGGTTGCATGGCTCACCATCTTTCTAGGTTTGCAAAAAGTTGTAGTATGGGGACTCTGATACAAGTTCCGTTCTTTCTCGTGGTTCCACGTAAATATTTAACTTCTTCTCCTTCAACCACTTGAAAGAAATGAACATGTCGCAACAAAACTTCAATAACTAACATTTTCAAACCAATGTGCCTAATTGCATGCAGAAATTGTCTCGTAAAACCTCTAGGGAGCAATTTTGTTACTAATATTTCCCATCATATCAAGAAGATATGAGCATGGAACTCCCAGTTCATATATACATATATACGTAGGGGAGCGATCAAATGCAAACCACTCAATTTGTACAAACCGTGCAAACTTCATTCGACGGATGAAAGCGGTTTGCACGGTTTACACAAAACATAAGCTTCTAAAATTCCAATACTTGGTTCTGTACAAATATATTCACAAACGGCATCTGCACTTGTTTTGTACAAATTACAACACCAACTAAACATTCGAATGCAATTCCTCCCAAAATTACAACATAATTTTGTATTCATTAAAACCAAAACCGAGACTTCTTTTTTACTATCATGACTTTTGTATTCATTAAAACCAAAACGGCATCTGCACTTGTTTTGTATATGGACTCATGACTTCTTTTTTACTATCATCCCCAAACTTTGGATGTTTTTGGATCTGCATACACTCTAAATGTAACCCAAATATTGTTCGATTTTCTACTTCTTTACATAAAAAGTAAGGGTACCTAAGTAAACCGAGAGGGTGGAAATGGTGACGGTGGTGGTTGGAAATGGAGACGACGGTCGTGGTTGGTAACGGGTCCGGCGACTTGCTGTTGCTTGAAGATGGTGGTGGTCGGCGACGGGAAGGCGGTGGTGGTTGGCAACAGGTCCGGTGACTTGCTGTTGCTCGGCGACGGTGGTTAGCAACGGGAAGACGGTGGTGGTCGGCAATGGGAAGACGGTGGTGGTCGGCAAATCGCGACAAGACGGGAAGGAACCGATCGATCTATGTGTTAAAACGGTGGTGGTARCGACGGGAAGGAACCGATGTGTTCAAAATGTGTAGAATCTGATAATGGGGGCTTGACCTAGATGATGGGTTTTATTCATAAGTTGATATCAGCGAYGGATTTYCGAGGGAAATTCCGTCGCTAAAAATGTATTTTTTTTAATTATTTAATTTATTTAATTACTTTTTTAATTAATAACTAAAAATTTAATTAATTATTAATATTTACATTAAACCGAATAAATCTCATTAAAGCCCAATAAACCAAATAAATCCCACTCAAAATAGCCCGGTAAATGGATTAACGCCCAGTTAAATGGGTCAAGGCCCAATAATACAGAGAATGAATATACGAATACCTAAATATATAAATATGTACATATAACACATGAAAATCAAGAAAATACGACATCAACACATAAAAATATGTACATATAACACATAAAAATGAGAAAACAAGAAAAAT
>NC_037539.1:25559447-25559813 GCF_001531365.2 Cynara cardunculus var. scolymus | reverse complement strand
TGATCCCTCGCTGATCAGCGAGGGATCAGTGAGGGATTTTCCTATTTTCTTGATTTTTTTGATTTTTATGTGTTATATGTAGATATTATTATGTGTTATTGTCGTATATATACATGTATATGTGTTGTTTATATATATATATATATATATTGTGGATGCTAACTGCGATTTATATTATATATATATATATATATTTTAGACGATGTTGTATTTGTTATAGGTATATATACTCGTCAGTCCATGTTATATACATATGAATACACGATGTGTATAGATGTGTGGTGGTTACTAACCACGATTTGATCGATGTATATATATACTCGTCGATTCAGTTTTACTAGGCTTTATTCGATTTTACGATTGGAT
>NC_037539.1:25523006-25558527 GCF_001531365.2 Cynara cardunculus var. scolymus | reverse complement strand
TACATACGACATCAACACATAAAAATATGTATATATAACACATAAAAATGAGAAAATAAGAAAAATAGAAAAATGCCTCGTTGATCCTTCGCAGATCAGCGAGGGATCTGCGAGGGAATGTGAATTTTGTCATTTCCCTCGTTGATCCCTCGCTGTTCTGCAAGGGATCAGCGAGGGAATTTGATTTTTTGTCATTTCCCTCGCTGATTTGTGTGGGATCAGCGAGGGAATTTGCAGAAAAAATTTCTCTCGCAAATCATCGAGGGATCAGCGAGGGAATGAGTTTTTTGGCAATTCCCTCGCTGATCTGCGAGAGAAACTTTTCCTCGCAAATTAGCGAGGGATCAACGAGGGAATGAGATTTTTTGGTATTTCCCTCGCTGATTTGCGAGGGATCAGCGAGGGAAACTTTCCCTCGCAGATCAGCGAGGGAATGAGTTTTTTTGGCATTCCCCTCGCTGATCCTTCGCTGATCTGCGAGGGAAATTTCTCTCGCTGATATTCGTCGCTGATACCTGGTTTTCTTGTAGTGGAATTTGTCTGTGGGGCATAAAAGGATGAGATATTAATTGTTAATATTTTGTATATCCCTTGATTATGTTACACATTTATATTAATATCTTATTTCCATATTAGATTGTTTTCCTTTGTTGGCTAGTACTCTTGTATACATTCTATGCTTTGCTTCATGTAACAAGGCAGGAATACACAGAGATTTATACTTATAACTCACATCCCAAACATTGTCCAAGGTCCTAGCCGTCTGCAACAACAATGACAAAAATTTGATGGGCTTCGAGTCCTAAAATAAGAAGTGTATATATACCTATTGCTTTAGTACAATGAATTGCATAATAGTAAGGTTATGTCCTCAAACACTCAATGTCAACCGCAAAGAAATTATCGTGTGCAAATGGTTAAAACAATAAATAAACGGAGGAGCCAGGGGTTTTGGAAAATTGTTACTTACTCTAAACATGCAAATTAGATTAAGATTTTAAACAATAGAAAAAAGAGCCTAGAAATGAGCATCAGTTGCCTAATCATATCTTTTTATTACTTACCATTGATTTTTTTTATTAACCTGGATATCCAACCCGTTATGCGAGCCGACTAATTTCAGGACGACCACCTGTTTTGCAGATAGTTCGGAGTCACCACATTTGAACCTCCGTAGGCACAAGAGGATTTTTATTCTTCCTTAGATTTAAACATTGGACCTCCTGATACTTTTGACCTTTTGAAACCAAACTCAAACCAATCAAACACCACCCTTATGGTTATACTTATCATTGACTTGTTCATACTATATTTTCTTTAAAAAGTCAAATTTGCATTTTCTAAAAAGAAGTCAAATTTGTTTGAACACCACGAATCAAATTGTCAAATTGACAATTTCACCGTCTATAAATCTATTTTGACGTGTATTTTTTTTTATTTTATGGATGCATAAATTTTACTTATCTCTTAATCATTAAGAATAGAATTGATTAGTAAATTAATAAGTATAATAATTATATATTTTTTTACTTAAAAAAATGTGTTTTAAAACTATGTGTGTTTTATAATATAGACATCTACTTTAAGATAAAACGAGTATTAATTAATTTCGTTTTGATTATCACATCCCGCATGTGTCAACATTTTCAATTTCAGACTCTATTTTCGGTCAAGTGGGGTTTTCATACACCACTTTGTTTATATTGAAAAATAAAAGAATGATTAATATATGCAAAATGTACCAAAGTTATTGATTGTTGTGGTGGATTTTTGTATCCTTTTGTGTCTAGCTTCTTGTTGGATCTGTTGTTTAATATATTGGTTGGCTTGGTGAGGGTGATGACCATGTCAAAGCTCTTCTCATTGTCCTTCCTTTTTGGCCTTTCAAAAAAAAATGAAGTTATTGAATATCCGTACAATAAGTACTTTACTTTTATTGTTTGTCGAACATTTTGTTGTTATTTATATTTAAATATTATATTATCACATTCATATAATTCAATTCGTATGTGTTACGTTCTTTAATATTACTTTCGGTATTTAAATTACTTAAAGAAAAAGCTTTTATTGGGATTAGTTTCAGGTCAATGCATGGGTTGAGGTTGGAACTGTTATATGCCGACACTTCATCTCGTTCACACATCAACCCATGAAATTTATGCCGTATTTTTAGAAATTTCCTTTCATTTTAGTTAGTTTGCTTAAATAATTAAAATGCAACAAGGTAGCAAGATCCAACAAATCCTAGCTAAAAGTCACCAAAAATAAAGGTTACTTTTTCCATAATAAGATGTAAACAAAAACTCATAATAGGAAGTTAGTACGTCATTGGTATTGCTTATTCGTCAAGCATACAAAAAATGCAACACAATTTGTATCATGGAATCTGTTCAATCTCAAAGTCGAGCCAAATGACTAATATCGTATGGAGATGTATCCATCGCAGAGATTGCAATGCATGATCTTGTTGCAACGACTGTGTTTGCTATTTCAGAGGGATGCAAACCATCATAGAAAATAGATAAAGCCCGAATCGAGCAAGGGCGGGAGTTTAGAAGACATTGTCCATCTTCCCTTACTTGACAACAAGGACCATTTGGCAATATCATTACATCTGCAAAATCCAAACATTTTCTTAAAGTAATACAAAAAGAGACTTTAATCTGTATAATTTTTTTGATATTACCACAAACTGGAAACTTTTGTATTCCTACTTACCTCCTTGTGGTGCTGAAATGCTTGTAAGGTTGATGTAAGTGAATCGTGCGTCAGAGTAATCTTTGTTGAGCTCATGAACAAGAGCCTTAAGCCTTTCATTAAATAGCTTGACCGCATCATTGATTGACTCAACGCATGGTTTTCCGCCGATGCCAAACGTGACATCTCAGATGGCGCATAGCGTATATTATCCAGACCAAACACACATCAATCTTTCTAGCTCCCAAATTATACAGAGTCTGTCATACGCCAAAACGATTCATACAGAAATTAGAATAGTGACAATATTTGAACCATATTATATATACTTGAAACGGAATATCACTATATCAGAATGATGAAGAAAGATGCATGCTACAAAAAAATCAAGCAAAATATGTGTACCTTTAATTATTGAGAATATTGTTGCACGAGGACTATTGCATATTGATCGATGGTATATATGTCGCTCGTGGAGTAAATGTTAGAGATCAAATAGTTGTTTGATGTAATCATTACTTCCAATATTTGATAAGTAGATGCATCTTTTTAGGTATACATGGGTAAATGTTTTGTTGCGTCGCAAGACTAAAAGACGTGAAATAGTTTTTCCGTGATTAACTAGTTGTTATCCAAGCTGATTCGATCAACCTGTCACGAAGTTAAACACAAACCAAATAAAATAAATGTTTTACCTTTAGTCCAATTGCAAAAGTATGATGGAATACGATCATGGTGAAAATTTTAGTGTGGTTTTCAATTCGACATCAGAAAAGGAAAAGCAGTAAACATCGATGAGACGTTGTGTGTGTATATATATAAAGAGAGACAGTTTCATTTCCTTCTAATCTTAATTTTGATCTTTTCTGGCCTAGAAACCCTTGTAACTTTAATTCGCATCACCAATAAAATAATTTATCAATTCAACAATTAACAATAATCTGCATATGCATTCAACATTCCCTTTCTTTACCTTTGCATTCTCAAAGTTGAAAGTGTGTTAATTAAATAACTCAATTTATTATAGCTTCATAAATTACTTTAAATTAGAATCGTATTTCCATAATTCAGTGAGATATATCTCGATTTTAATGTTTTATTTATTATTTATATTTGTTGATTTTATAATACGATTTTGTATGATTTTGAGAAGGCTTATATATTTGAATAAAATATAAATTTGAAGGTCACATAAAAATTCAAAAAAAATATATCAATATTAGTATCAAATTAACAATTTAAAAATTCTATTTTTTGTATACTTCCTTTTAGTTCAATTTTTATTATAATTTAATTTAGATTTGATAACAATGTAACTATTTTGTTTAAAAATTTAATGGTTTTTTTATAAAAATGTATTTTTAGTTTAAATTTTTTATTATAATTTAATTTAAGTTTAATAACGAAATAATTTATGTAATACAATGTTTTTGTAAGGATACTAATTAAATATTTTGTTAGAACTTAATAATCATTCTAATTATGTTTTAGATTCTTTATTCATTATGTTTATTAGTTAGTTGCATGCATTCAAACATATAGCTTTGAGAAACTGTAATCTTTCACTATTTACTTGTAATCTAGAAGTTTATGTAATATGCATTATTAAATAGTACGTGATGCATTAAAAATGATTTTTAAGAGTTTAACCCTAATGTTTTATATATAGTATAGATAGTTCTACAAACACTCTAAATGTACCAACCACATAAAATTAAAACAAAAGAAGTTCAACATTACTTGTTACCGATCGCGCCATTACTTTCTTGTTAACACACACAAGATGAACAATGCACAAATAGAGATGAACCATGCACAAATAGGCCAATTCATATAAGGTAGATATCAACTCAAAAAAATTGAAGCTCATCAATATCAATACTTGTGTAAGTAAAAACCTCTTAATCAAGTCAAGAGGACTTATAGTCTGGAAGCGACCTGAAACCAGAGCTCGGATACAGAGCTCGGACACAGAGGAGATCAAAGACCCAAGTCATGCGTCAAGATGCTAAGTACTCGGATGCAGAGCCCGAGTCCTAGACACAGAGCCTCTACATAGTACATGCAGAGCCTCTGGGTCTCATACTTCGCCCGTGTACATGAAGCTTCCACGGCTTGTCTCTACATCACAAGTGGTCTAGTCCCCATCCAACACATACGCAAAAACGGTTACTACCCTCAAGACACGTGGAGACAACAGACTGGAGGACGCATTGAATTTCTAAAGATATCATTTCTAGAGATGCCTTTTTTCTAGAAAACTCCTATAAAAGGGTAATTTCTCTAACGGTATTATTACCAATTGAAGACGCGCTCCTACCATAGTTTGAGAGAGAAAATCGCACTTATGAGAAATTAGCTATTTGAGAGATTTTTTGTTCACACACAACTATATGTTCTTAGTGTATTTGACTATTCTCTTTAACAATTGAAACAAAACCGACTTCATAACTTCCCAAACGATAAATGTTTTTCATTACTGTGTCATTGTCATTTCGTAGTAACCAATCTAGTATTATTGATGCTTGCTTCCGCTCACTTATTGACTTAAGCATTAATTACTAGTGCATTTATGGTTTTAGGTTCCTACAATTGGTATCATAGCCTCCTAATAAATCTATTGGTTAGTTGGATCCAATCTATTTAGGATTATTCCTCATTTTGCTTGGTTATTTTCTTCTTTGAAATCGTGGTTCATTCCAAATCTCTGTTTTATGAGTTTATGCAATTTATGTTATCCTTGTTAAAATTTGTAGATCTCATTTATTTCTTTGAAGATTAGTGTATTTCAAACTTTTCTCCAAGTTGTATTTGGTCAAGTTCTGCTATTCCATTTCTAGTCTTTAGTTTTTTTTTCATAATATGTTTTTCTTGAGATTGTCAAACCAAACTTGGAACTCCATGTACAGTGTCGGTTCCCTTACAAAACCTCATACTCCCATTTGGGATGAATATTCCCTGTGGAAGATTAGAATGATAAACTTCTATAAAGGTCTTGACCTTGAAATTTTCGAGTCTGTGAAAAATGGCCCTTACATTCCTATGACTGTTATTCCAAGAGTCCCAACCACTGTCACCACAGCTGAAATTCCTACTACCCAGATCCCTAAGGAAAGGAGGGATTGGGATAAGGAAGAAAATAGTAAAGTCGAAATTGATTAAAAGGCCAAAAGTCTGTTGATCATGGTAATTCCCAATGAGATCTTCCGGTCCCTAGATGCTTGTTAATCTGCCAAGGATCCATGGGATCAGCTCACTAATCAGCTGGAGGGTGGAACTAAAATGAGGAAGAATAAACGTGCTCAATGCCTGAATGAGTATAACATATTTCAAGCTCTTCCTGATGAGTCCCCAGAAAAAACTTATCACAGGTTCAACACATTGATCAACAAATGCAAAAATTATGATGTTGTTAAAACATAAGAAGAGAACAACATGTTGTTCTTGAAAAGACTAAATGAAGAATGGGCTAACCTGTCTATGTCTCTCCAAGCCAACCAGAACTTAGAGCAGTTGACTCTAGATGATGTGTATGGGACTCTGCATGATGTGTATGGGACTCTGTAGGCTCAAGAGAAAGAAGTTCAGAAGAAAAAGGTTGCTCTGGGTGGTCCTCAGGCCCTGGTCTCTGAATCTAAAGAGAGTAACTCTACAAGGTCATCTAGAGACAAGAAGACCAGAGAAGAGAGGAGGAGAGGGAAGAAGGTGTTGGTGGCTGAGAGTGTAGAAGAAGACAGAGCATCTGGCTCTCATGATGATGATGATGATATTAGTGCTTTTGCACAATCCTTGGCTCTCATCACCAAGAAGTTTACAAGAAAGTTTGGAAGGAGAACTTTTGATAGAAGAGGGAGAGATGATAGGAATGAGAGGTTCAACAAGCAGGTGTTTAACCCCAAGCAAGCCCCTCCACAAATGGTGAAAAAGGAGGAAGGCAACCAGAAAAGTCTAAGTAGAGCGACATGTGCTACAGATGCGGCAAGCCTGGTCATTTTGTTGCAGAGTGCAAAGGCCCTCTGCTGAAAGATGGATTGTACTACAAGAACAAGTACAAGTACAAGAGACCATGGAGGAGTCTAATGGCTGAGCAAGAGAATTGGTCTCTGACTCAACTTTTGAAGATGAATCACAAGCGCACTTCAACGGAATGGTCGTGGACAATGAAGATGATGCAAACGCATCTGCCTCTGACTCTCAGGTATGCTCTATATCTGGTTATGATCATACAGAGCTTGAACATAACATATTTCTTTTATCACAAGATTTTGAAATACTCCAGCAAAAGCTTCTGAAGGAGAATGAAAAGAGAAAAATGATTGAAAAGGAAATGAATATTTACAAAAGAGAAACCGAGCTTTTGTCTGTTGAGAAGAAGGAGCTCTCTGTGGAAAATCAAAGAATTTTAAAAACAAAAAAATTCACAGAGAATGTCTTTACATCAGAGTGCAATGAACTTAAAAAGGTTCTTGTTGAAAAAGACAAGAAGATTGCTGATAAAGAGTGTGAAAGACTTAATTCTCTAGCTTTCAAAAATTATTTTCAAAAGGAAAGAAAATTCTTGCATCAAAGCTTGCAAAAGAAAGAGCTCTTGATTAAAAAAATATCAACATGCTCAGCAGGTGCATGAAAAGATTAATTCTCAATAGGATACAACAGGTCTAGGTTTGAAGATCTAGACCCATTTACCTGTAAGAAGAAATCAACATTAGAATTTGTTTTCTGTTTAGGAAAGGAGCAAAAACCAGATTTTACAGCTCTATATGTACCATCGCTTTTCAAAAGACCAAAATTTGAAAATAGATCCAAAAGAAGAAAGCTAAAATTTAAAGATACATCTTATACTTCTATTAAAAGTATGCCTAAAACCAAACAAGTTAATTTAAAAAGCATACAGAAGAAAGAGAAAGTTTTCTGTTTTGGTAGAGGTAGAGAAGGAAAGGAAAATAAGGGAAGACAGAGAGAGGATCGATAGAGAAAAGAGGGAGAAGGTAGAGAAGAAAAGAAAGAGAGAATAAAAGAAGAAGAAGATAGAAGAGAGAAAATCAAGGAAAGAAGGGGAGAGAATGGAAAGAGAGTAGAGGGAGTTGGCTTTATAGCAAGAGCTAGAGGAGAGTGAGGAAGAAGAATAAGAAGAGCCAGAGGGAAGGGGGAGCCAGAGCGAGTGTTTCCTAACACATCTATTTTCCTACCCTAACTTCTACAATTCTAGCCCAGTTGGTCGAGCAACAGGGGCTTTTGAACAAGAGGTGCACACCTCGAACCGTAACCTGTCTAACCAGCCAGAGAACGCATATGTCCCTGGCCTGCACAAAAAAATGGGAAGCCACGCCATGGGGATCATCCTCTCAAAATGATGAGACCTTTGAACATATAAGTGGTATGTCTCCCCATACCATGCCACTTGCCCATATAGAGGAATGTGTTTCCTCTACACTAGAAGATAATCTCCAAGCTTGTTTAGAGCAAGCTCTAGGTGCACCAGACTATGGGGCTCTCGACAGGCCTCTTAGTCCACTTGTTGACGACCTTCCATCCAACTCTGAATTGGATATAAGAGCTCGTCTCAACCATTTGTTTGTAGTATTCTCTTCTGATGAAGAGGTACAAGGATCAGATGAAAATCCTTCCAAACTTAATGTCCAAAGAGGTCTGAGCGAAGGTGTCTTAGGAACAAAGACTAACTCTGGCCCACGTGTTGATCCAGAGGTTACCTATTTTAAATACGTAAAGAAGGCAGAGTTCCATGCCTTTGCCACCTCTGTTCATAGCTCATTGGAAGAGCTAAAACACACAAATATGGGTATATATTAATTTTACAGAAATACATTAAATAATTTCATTAAATTTCATGAGTATTATATGAAACAATTTCATAACTATATATAAAACAACTCCATCTAGAAAAGTACTATATGAAACAATTTCATAATATTAAACAATTTCATGAGACAAAATTATTAAATTGAACAATAAAATCGACGGATACGAATGGTTTGCACGGTTTGTACAAATATGGGTGGTTTACATTTGATCGCTCCTCTCTCTCTCTCTCTCTCTCTCTATATATATATATAATAAACTTTTTTTGACTTTTTATATAGTAAAAAGATTAAAAAGTTATTGAATTAAAATGTTTCTTTCTTTAATGAACCATAGATACAAAATTGTTATAGAGATGAAAATACAATATTTATATAATATTGTTTCATATGTGAAATGGTTTTTTTATTGTTTTGTACATGATAATGTGAAACAACATTATATAAACACTATATTTTCATATGTGTTGTTTCATATATGAACAACTCATGAAAAATGGTTTTGTAAGTTTGTACGAATTGTTAGGTTTGTAAAAGAATGGATGTATATATATATATATATATGTATATGTATGTATATATATATATGTGTATATGTATGTATGCATGTATATGTATGTATGTATGTATGTATGTTGGTATGTTTATGTATATATGTATGTATGTACACATGCATATATAAGGTTGAGTTCAAATTAGAATGGTGTTCAAATAAGAGAACACAAGAACGACGAAATTACATATGATTTTAAAGTATGTACAATCACGTGCAAAATAACATATAATCTCGCATGACTTTGGCAGCGACTTAAGTCGCGGACCAAGTGCCCCGCATACCTTTACATTAACCATGTTCTGTAATAGCATGTGATTTCAGTGTAAAATCACATTTGGTTTGATCATTCTTGTATATGTTTTCTTATCTTGACCATGTTCTTATTTGAAGTGGTACCGTTTAGAACTACAAGGAAATTAAGTATTTCCTATGTATCAATATAACTATATATCAATAAATTTTATTTCAAAAATTTGCCAGCAAGAAATTAATGAAAATTATATAATAAAGTATTTTTATAATGAAATTTTTGACTTATGTTGATGGTGTATGGTAATTGGTGGCAATTTGAGTTGGTATATGTAAGAATTTTATTTTTTATAAAAACCATTTTTCAGTTCAGTTTTTTTACAGGAATGCATATAAAATTATAGATATAGTTTCTTACTTGATGTGTTACAAAAAACCAACCACAAGAGAACAGTGTCATAGCATGGGGTCAACACGAGAAGACAATGATCGAGTACAAGCAGATTCCAAATTTCAAGTTCGCTAGGCAAGCAATTGGGATTCTTGATGATTTTTGAACAAGAAATTATGCAAGAAAAAAAAACAAACAAAAAGTAGTAAAAAAGCAAAGTAAACTAATTAACTAGTTATAAAAAGTCACAAATTGGTCCTATTCTAAAGTTAAACTTGACTATCTATGCTACAGGGAACTATTACCAACTCTATTCAGATCCAATAAAGTGATTTTTTTTTGTTAAATGATAGACTAACAAGACCTCTTCTGGAGTGAATTAGCCTTCCTAACTAAGCAACCGACTACTCTAATGAACGGACAACTTAACTAGAAGTATTTAGCAATGACCGTAAAACAATCCTCAACCTTTCATGGAGAAACGAAAGTCGATGGCTAAATAATAATTCAATTCCAAAACAAAYTATCATTTAGACTTAGACTTGCAAGATAACGAAACCCGAATACTGACCATCAAAACAAAAAACTCAACTCTTGTTGGTAAGAAAATGACGTTTAAACACTCAAAGCATCAAAACTTGTAAAATAATTAACCAAACCCGAAGTTGAAACCTAATCAACCTATTTAAATTAAACTACTAACACAATCTAACTAAAATACTCCTTCTAACTAAAACATTGTACTACCAAAGAAACCTATAACATGAAAGAAAGCAATAACATAAACACTACAAGAAAACTGACTTTCACCGATGGATATTATCGACAGCCAGATTCTGTTGGTAATTTCAGATGATATAGCGACAAAATAACGACGATATGGAAATTATCAATTAAGAAAATTATGCTTCGAAAATCCGTCGATAATTTACCGACGGATTTATGACAGCATTTCGATTTGGGAAATTATCAATTAAAACAATAATATTAAAATATATGTCGGTAATTATGGATGAATATTTTAATTTAATTTATTTTTTTAAAAACTCCATGATTAAAAAAATTAAAATAAATAATTTAAATTATTGCTGATTACCAACAGATATTGTAATAATTATTATTTTTTATTTGTTGGTAGTTATTTTAATGTATAATTATGTATCAATTATATAACTTAATATACATGAATGCATTTCAATTTTACTACAGAAAGTGTGTCCGCATGTGTGTATATATAGTGTATTAATGCAGTGTTTATGATGCATGTATCATGTGTATATATATCAATGCAGTGTTTATGATGCATATATATATATATATATATATATATATATATATAATGAGAACCACCAAAAGGTTGTAAACATGTGGGAACTGATAAGAATTTATTTTTTGCATGATTTTTTTCCATCAAATGTTAGAATTTAAGATATTATTTTACATATATTTGTTTCATAATATCATAGTTTCACATACATTTGTTTCACATTGTAAAACTTTTTTTGTAAATATTTCATTTCACTAAGTGAATCAAAAAGAAAGTTTCACATGGAATTTTTACACCATATGAATACAAACATATGTAAAAACAATACTAAAATAATAGTCTTTGATGAAAAATATTATGTAAAAAGGTATTTTTATATCGGTTCTCACGGATTTGTCATTATTTTGTGTTTCTCATTTGATTAGCGTCCTATATATATATATATATATATATATATATATATATATATATATATATATATATAAGTATGAATGAACTGTATATAGCTTAGTGTAAGTATGAAGGCCCAATAGTTCACTAAGAGCCAAAGTAATCCATCAAAGCTTAATACATTTCACTAAGAGTTACTAAGTCTAATACAACCCATTAAGCCCATATAACCCATCAAAGCTCAATAATCCCAATTAAAGTCACTTAAACCCGTGAAGGCCCAATATAATTCATTAATAGCTTAGTCACTAAGTCTAATATAACACATCAAAGCCCAATACAACTCATTAAAAGTCACTTAAACCCATGAATTCCCATGGAGGTTCATTAACGGTCACTAAGTCAAATACAACCATCAAGACTCAATATAGTTCATAAACTAACAAATTGATATGAGAGAGAGAGAGCGAGAGAGAGGGATAGAGACCGACGACGGGAGGAGCAGCGCTACAGCGGGCATGGACGTTGGGACATAAGAGTTGCCGGAGAAAATGGGTCGGCAAAATGGAGGAGCGGTAACCGGCATCTAGATAGAGGACTGAACGTAAAGCGACAACCTTCTACATCCAAAACTTTCCGGATACAGAAAACGAAAAACAGCTTGTGGAAGACCTTCGCAGTAATGGGGAAGGTGGTCGATATCTTTTTTGCTAAGAGGAAAAATGCTTCTGGAAAAAGATTTGGGTTTGTCAGGTTTTTAGGAGTCTCTAACACTATGACGTTGGAGGAGGACCTTAACGGCATATGGATCGGAAATTACCATTTGAGAGCCAACATCTCCCAGTTCGTCAAGAGGAATGTTAACAGAGGAATCAAGGAGAACTTTAACGAACACTATCCTGGGTCCAAAAAGAATTTTACCTTGGGGAACAAGTCCCCCCCCCCTTCAACTCACCTAACCTTTGCGGATGTTGTCAAGGGAGAAAAATAGCTTGTTAATCGGTCGGATACGCATGGGGAGGACGTGGCCGGGCCTTCGATCCTTAACCACTTTATCAATCTTCCTTTAAACAGGAACTTCAATCCAGAATCGGTTCCCGTGGGAATATGCAAAGATTTTGATTACCTCTGGAATCTAGTCTCGCACTTTGCCGAGGAAGGATGGGGGGACCTCAAACTTATCTTCATCGGGGGGCTTAAGGTTTGTATTCCGTTCAACAATCCCGAGGAGACTTATTCGTTCGCCTAAAAAATGAAGATGTTTGGAAGTGCTGGTTCAGTTCGCTGGATTCTTGGAACAATCACCCGGGAGATGACCGTAGGCTTGCAATGGTGGCGGTGTTAGGAATTCCGTCATTTTTACTCGACTTAGAAACGTGCAAGGTTCTGTGCAAAGAGTGGAGAACGGTGGTGGACTGCTGGGATGTTATTGAAGGTAATACTTCTTGCAAAAGGTGGGTTATGCGAACAGATCAAATGCATCTTATTAACGGGTGGATTAAGGTCAGATGCGGAGGGGTTGTTATTACCAGCATGGTGCTCGAAGACCCATCGCTGTCTTCGAATCTCATGTTAGAGCTTCACAATAAGGAAGGAGTCGGGTATTCCTCTCATATGTCGGAATCATCGTTGGAAGTAGAGTCATTTGATACCTCAGAAGAAAATACCGAAAGAAATCTCGAAGACGGGAAAGGTCTTGACACGAAGTTGCAAACGACGGGGACGCCAAAGATCGATGATTCTCCGGTGAGGGGCTCGTCCTCTCCGGCCAATGGTAACAGGGTGGAGAAACCGCAGCATTCGAAGAGTTGGAGACGGTTGATCTTTCCAATAACCGTGACGTAAGGATCGTGGAGGTTGAGGCGCATGAACATCAAGATTCTCTTTTGGACGTTATGCAATACTCCCACATATTAAATTTTGAGGTAAATTCAATTAAGGCTAATGATATGGGTGTTCAAAATGGTGGGCCAAGTGTCGAGCCCACTTCTCCCTCAATCCAATACATGCACAATGATTTACCTAATGGGACAAATAAAACTAGTGGATCTGATGCTAAAAAATTCACTTCAAGGCCTTGTAAGGCCCATCTATTCCCATCTGAATTGAACTTGGAGGTGGAAGACAAGGGCGGTGATTTTATTTTGTCGCCACATGGAGTTCATGACAGTGATGCAGGTTATGAGGCTGACTCGGATAGGCTACTACCGATTATCTGGCAACGTATGATTGGGCAACCTAGAAATTGTCGCAAGAAGAAAGGGCATTTATGCTCATGCGAAAAGGCGGCTCTTGTTGGTACGGTGGTTGGAAATTCGATACATTCCAGGAGGATCGTTGAGGAATCTCCAGATGCGGAAGCTTTCATTCAGCAGTCAAACAAACGGAATTGGACGAGGTATGTTACTAAAACCAGAGATATTCAACTCGGTAAGAATACATCGCCAAACAAATCCAACTCTTTTCATCGGATATTTTGGGCACTGCCATTGGTTTTATGCCGGCCTCGGAGTTGAGCGATTTCAAAAATGGGACTGAAAAGGAGATAGCTTGCAATGATGTATACTTTTTTATCTTTGAACATTAATGGGATTGGGGAGAGGCTCAAACGCATATGGGTTAAGGAGATCAGTAAGGAACATAATTGCAAAGTTATTTTGCTTCAAGAAACTCATGTTCAAGACTTAGAGCACGCTTTTATAAATGATCTTTGGGGCTCAAAATTTTACGAGTCTTGTTCTTCGCCTGCGATAGGACGATCTGGAGGCCTATGCATCATCTGGGACCCTTCTATTTTTGTGAAAGACCGGATCATTATGGGACGGAATTACACTGCTGTGGTCGGTAAATGGTCCCCGGCGGGAAAAGTTTGCGGTTTCATAAACGTGTATGCTCCTAATACGGCGGCTGATAGAAAGAGTCTCTGGAAGGAAATTTCTACAGTCTTGAATGAGCAACCTGACATTTGCTGGGTTCTTGGCGGAGACTTCAACAAAGTCCGATACAGTTGCGAACATAAAGGCTCGAGGTTCTCCTCATCTGGGTCGGCGGCTTTTAACGAGTTTATTCTTGTTAATGATTTGATTGAACCTTCGTTGGGTGGTAGGAAGTTTACCTGGTACAGTGCGGACGGACAAAAGGGAAGTAAACTAAACCGTTTCTTATTTAATAATTATTTTGCTTCACTTTACCCGAACATTTGTTGCAGGGCTATAGCATGGAGATACTCCGATCACTGTTCGCTTATCTTGAGGTGTGGAGTAGAGGACTTCGGTCCAACGCCTTTTAAGTTTTACAACTCCTCGCTAAAGGATGCTTCTTTAAAGGACATCGTTTGGTCTTGTTGGTATGCCCCCTTAACTGTCTGACACTTGACGTCTCCTATCTTAATCCTCGGCCTGAAATTCAAGCGTCTCAAGCAACAAATTAAGGAGTGGAGAGTTAAGTCCAATAAGGAAAGGAATGGGGCGCGCAACAAGATTATTTCTCAGCTTAACATCCTTGAAGACACCATTGACAAAAGTGTTAATATCAATTGTGCTATGAAAGAAAGAGGTGATCTTTTACAAACTCTGTGAGAGATGGATGAAGCGAAAGTTGATAATTTACGTCAAAAGGCTAAATGCAAGTGGATTCGTGAAGGGGACGAGAACTCTAAATATTTTCATTCAATGATGAATTCCAAGAAAAGAAAGAACTCCATTCATGGGCTGCTGGTTAATGGAGTTTGGGAGAATAAGCCGGAGATAATAAAAAATGCAGCGGAAGAGTTTTTTAAAGAAAAATTCAAAGAATCTTCCGCCTTGAGGCCATCTTTCTCCAGTCCTCTCATCAAAAAACTATCTTTGTCACAAAAAGACATGCTCGAAGCTCCGATATCGGCGGAGGAAGTCAAAGCGGCGGTTTGGGATTGTGGTGGGGACAAAGCTCCCGGTCCGGACGGGTTCTCCTTCGCTTTTGTGAAACATTTCTGGGAGCTTATTAGTCCTGGTTATATGAAGGCGATTAACCACTTTGAGAAAGAACCTCAAGCCATTCGAGGATGTAACGACAAATTTATTGCTCTTGTGCCTAAGTCTAAAGACCCGTTGGGTCTCTCGGAGTACAGACCGATACATCTAATAGGGAGTATCAGCAAAGTGATAGCAAAGGTGCTTGCCAATCGACTTAAACTGGTTATCGGGTTGGTGATTAGTAACGAACAATCTGCTTTCGTTAAAGGTAGGAACATAATGGATAGGCCTTTGATTGTCAACGAAATCATTTCATGGGCTAAACGTTCGAAAAAGGATATCTTCTTATTCAATGTTGATTTTGAAAAGGCCTTTGATAACCTTAACTGGAAATTCCTTTTCGATATTATGGAGCAAATGAACTTCGGTGCTACTTGGATCAGTTGGATTAAAGGTATGATCACCTCGGTTAAAGTGTCGGTTCTTGTCAACAGATCGCCTACGACCAATTTTCCTACTGAGAGAGGAGTTCGACAAGGGGATCCTCTATCCTCGTATCTTCTCATACTCACCATAGAAGGTCTCATCGCGGCGATCAAAGAATCGATTGTTCAAGGATTTTTCAAAGGCATAAAATTTCACAATCAAGGCCCAGAGATTTCTTGCTTGCATTATGCCGATGATGCTCTGTTTATGGGGACATGGGGAGATAGAAACTTCAACTACCTTCTCAAAATCCTTAGGTGTTATTATCGGGCATCTGGCCTGAAAATTAACTGGTCTAAAAGCGTTCTGACCGGAGTGGAAGTCTCTTCCTCCACGATTGCCAATCTGGCCAGGACCAAAGGATGCAAAGTAGGTTCTCTCCCATTTGTGTATCTCGGTTTTCCTATCGGTGCTACGTTTCATATCGCGGCAGTCTGGTCCCCGCTCATTGATCGGTTCAAGAAAAAGCTTGGAGACTGGAAACAGAATTTGCTTTCTATCGGAGGTCGTCGCACTCTGTGTAAAGCGGTCTTAGGTGGACTTGGGGTTTACTGGCTATCGATATTTAAAGCCCCATCTTCGGTGATAGCCAACCTCGAGAGGATAAGAAGACAATTTTTCTGGGGACACAAAGAGGCCAACAATAAGATTTGTTGGGTGGCATGGAATCAAACTTTAAATAGCTTCGAAAATGGAGGTCAATATGGCTCTCCTTGCGAAATGGTGGTGGAGATTCAAAAATGAGGAAAGTTCGCTATGGAAAGGGGTGATCACTGATCACGGCCATTCATGGCGCATCCGGGAAACTTGGTATCTCCAGCAATGGCTGTGTATGGGGAAGGATTGCTACCTTGAATTGTTAATTTAATTCCATTAATATCGACTTGTCTAATATTTTCCAAAGGTGTATCGGAGATGGAAAGAGTACCAAATTCTGGACAGATCATTGGTGCGGCGATGCAGCTCTTAAAGACAGATTCCCCCGCCTCGCTGCAATGGACAGGACTGGTGACTGCTTCGTCGCGGACAGACTGACAAAGACATTAGATGGCAACGCTTTCAACTGGGACTGGAGCAGACCTCTATCAAGGTTTCGAGAAGTTCAGGACTTATCGGATCTGGAGCAGACGTGTTACATTACTACTTTTGACAATAAAGAAGACCGTTGGATTTGTACTCTGGACGACACAGGGTCCTTCTCGGTTGCGGGGATGAGAGCTTTGATCGATTCCAAGTACCTCAAAAAGGACAACCACCCTACAAGTTGGAACAAGCTCATACCGAGTAAGGTTCGGATTCATATTTGGAGAACTTGTCGTGACAAACTCCCTACTAAAGATAATCTTGTCAAGAGAGGTATTAAGGTGGAAAACAATAATTGTGTTCTTTGTAAAGAGGAAATAGAAGACGTAAACCACATTTTCATTGGTTGCAAAAAGACGAGAGTGGTGAGAGGGGTTATCAACAATTGGTTCAAAGGCGCTATCGATTGGGACGGGAGCGAGTCGGTGGGCGAGGCTTTCTACAACATTGCCTCTCAAAAGCCGAAACCCAAACCGGACATCAAGGAGATGCTGCTTGCTGCGTATTGTTGGACGATTTGGAATGGTCGAAACGCCGAAATCTTCAAAGGGGTGCCTTTCAACACTCACCGTGTGGCTAACGATATTCAGTTACAGTGTACTCTTGGCTCTGTAATAGAAGTAAGGCTTATGGCATGTTAGCTTGGGAAAGGTGGTCTTGTAACCCAAACATGGTGTAGCTGTTTTTCTTGTTTTTTGCTCGCCAGACTAGCCGCCGGCTTGTCTTGGTTTTTAATATATTGGCCGTTCAAAAAAAATATAGTTCATAAATAGTCACTAAACCCCCATTAAGGCTCAATCAAGTTTATTAAGAGAATTGTAACCCATCAAAGCTTATTATGTAATACCTCTAAAATGAGAGACAAATTAAACTTATCCACAACTCCACTACTAGTGCCACCCCCCCCCCCTCTATCTCTCTCTCTCTCTCTATATATATATATATATATATATATATATAATTTCATGGCAGGTTGAACTACATAACATAGCAGTACAATCAGGTCTAAAGTTGGTTTATAAGCCAAGTATGAAGTCATATTACCACATTCAAGTGGTAGCTAAGATTTTACGGGAATTTTTTCAGGTTTGCGAAGTGGTCATTGTTGTGATGTATGTGAAGGATGGGTATGCATTTCATATAAAATTACTTGCCATGATCGGGCTTTATTTACAATCTATGATGGTTTTCATCCCATTGAAGCTTCTAATACCATTACTGCAGCAAGAACATATACTGCACGCTCACCAATGGATGCTTCACCATACGATATAAGTCAGCTGGCTCGCTTGACTACTTGATACATTGTATAATTTGTATTATATAGATACATATATATTACAAATAATCATTAATTACAAATCCAGTAAATCGTATAGACTTAAAAACCAACTTTTTATGCAACACGTATGAAATACAGTGTTTATACATGGTTGTTTTATATGTAAAACGTTTTGGAATGTTTTGTGTATGGAATGTGAAACAACACTGTATAAACACTACATTTTCATATGTGTTGTTTCATATACGAAACAACCCATAAAAAATGGTTTTCTAAGTTTTTATGGATTGTTAGGTTTGTAAAAGAAATGAAATATATATATATATATATATATATATATATATATAATACACACATATAGGGTTGAGTTCAAACGAGAACGATGATCAAATAAGAGAACATGAGAACAATCAATCATATATGATTTCAACTACGACAATCATATATGCTTAGACTAGCTAGATAAATGAAACCCAAATTGCTATCAAAATAAAAGCCAACTCTAGTTGGTGACAGAAAATGGCATTTAAACACTCAAAGCATCAAAACATGTAAATAAGCAACCAAACCCGAAACCTAATCAACCTATTTAAATTAAACTACTAACACGATCTAAATAAAATACTCCTTCAAACTACTTTACCGCTAACACTAAACAATACAATATGAACATTGTACTATCAAAGAAACCTAAAGTGTGAAATAAAGCATTGACATAAACATTACAAGAAAACTGATTTTCACCGATAGATACTAACAACGGTCAGATGGATTGAGAAATTATCAATTAACAAATAAAATTAAAATATCCGTCAATAATTACCGACGAATATTTTAATTTTTTTTTATTTTTCAAAAATCCATAATTAAAAGAAATAAAAAATAAAGTTAAAATATTTGGCGGTTATTTCCGACATACCGTCAGATATTTTAAACGTTATTTTTTAATTCTAATTTTTTATTTTTTTGGTAGTTATTTTGATGTATAATTATGTATCATTTATATAACTTAATATAAAATAACTGTATTTCAATTTTAGTCTATGAAAGTGTGTGTATATATAGTGTATTAAAGCACTCTTTATAGCTTAGTGCATGGATGTAAATATTAGTAAGCATGTATATAACTTAGTGTATGAATGTATCTATCATATATATATATATATATATATATATAAAGTATGAATGAATTGTATATAGTTTAGTGTATGTATGAAGGTTCAATAGCTCATTAAGAGTTACTATAATCCATCAAAACCTAATGCATTTTATTAAGAGTAATTGAGTCTAATACAACCCATTAAAATCCAATATAGCTCATTAAGAGTCACTGAAACCCATGAATGTCCAGTGAGGTTCATTAATAGTCGTCAATCAGATCCAATCCATCAAGACTCATTAGAGTTCATAAAGAGTCGCCAAAGCCCATCAATGCCCATTCAAGTTCATCAAGAGTCGTTGTAACCCATCAAAGCTCAATAACTCTTTATTAAAGTCACTTAAACTCATGAAGGCACAATATAGTTCATTAATAGCTTAGCCATTGAGTCTAATATAGATTAAAGCCCAATATAACTCATTAAGAGACACTGAAACCAATGACTGCCCACGAAGGTTCGTTAACAATCACTAAGTCATATACAACTCATCAAGGTCCATTACGGTTCATAAAGAGCTACTAAAGCCCATCAATGCTCAATCAGTTTCATTAAGAGCCACTTTAACCAATCAAAGCTTATTATGTAATACCCCTAAAATAAGAGACAAATTAAACCATAGAAATAAGACGGAATAAAATCTTAATCCAATAAAATCACCCAATAAAGGGGAATGGTATAAGAGTTTACATTTAAAGAATAGATGGTAGCTAACAGCATACTAATCTAAACCGATTCTAGATTTAGATTATGATCAGATGTCAATACAATCACCAAAAGAATCTATCATCAGTAACTTCGAATGTCCTTCAAAAGATGATGAACCAAAAATACCACTATCAGCAATCATCACTCTACTCAAGCATTAGGAGCGCCACCGGTAAGAGACCATGATATACATGTCATTTAAGAAAAAAATATGGTGCTTAACGCCTAATGAATTCAAATAGTTAGAGAATAAAGGTATAAAATGTTAAAATTGAAAACCTAGCTATAATCAAGTCAATTCATACAATTAAATCAAATTCACCCTTATAAGGGGCACAATACATCTTACGATGATGGGGGAGACCTGATTTATCATTGACAATGATGGAATATAAAAGTATGTCATATATTTATGTTATATAAGCATGACTTAAGGATTAACATTCAATAAGATCAACCACTGGAGGTTTATAGTTTAATGAGTTAACAAGCTCAACAACTCAAATTCTTTTGCTTATGGAGTCACCAAGTTTAGCCACACTATATCTCCACCTCTGGTCAATGGCCGATGCCTGAATCTAAGAGCCGACACCATATTGCCTATGAAGACCCTATGTCTATTTCAAGTTACAGTTAGAGAATATCATCCCATACACATCAGATAAAACCGACTTCAATGTTTATGAATCTACTGAATTATAGTATAATATATATATATATATATATATATATACAATTTTCTAGAAATGCCAAACCATATCCAATATATAAACAATCATGTATAATTAGTCATCAAGTAAGTACAATTCTCATTTATCAACAAAACCAAGTTAAGACTACTTATAATATTGGGTTCAAAAAACCCATCAAAACTTTGAAATAATCATCTCTAATATATGTAAAATCATCCCCCACACTTATTTTATCAAAAAACATAAAAGTCCCAAAAAAAAACTCCAAATATGACCTATTGGTCCAAAATCAATCAAATGATAAAAGGAAAATTTTTAAGGAACTAAAATACAATATTTTAACAAGTATATAGTTTTGTAAAAGTGTAGGAAGATGAGTTTACAATCATAGGTTTTGGTGAAAACCTAGGAAATCAAGAAAACACTTGAAAAATAGATGAGAGCTTGAATCTTGGGTCCTAGCCTTGAATCTATAGCTTTAATAATGATTAAACCCTTTGCGGTGGTTGAGAAAATGTATCTAATGCTCCCAAAATCAAAGTAAATGAAGAGGAAGGAAGAAAATGAGAGAGGAAAATGAACGAGGTCAAAACTTCCAAAAATCACCCCTCTAAAACTGATTTGGGCACGAATGTGAGTTTTCAAGCGGCTAATTAAAAGTCGCATTTATCCAAAGATTCCTGCAAACAGACCGGGTTTCAAGCGGCTAAACCCGCATTGACCTTTGATTTGGCTTCTAATTGACTTTTTCTTAGAACTTAGCATAAAATTCACTTAATAACATATACTTGATAAAAAGTTAATTCTAAAGTCAAATATCAAACGGAATACAAATAGGACATAAAGTCCAAATTAAAATTTGGGTGTTGCAATCCTCCTAACCTTAAAATTGATTTTGTCCTATAAATCTTAATCTAGCCAAACAGGTGAGGGTATCGGCACCGCATATCCTCCTTGGCTTACCATGTCACGTTGGGTCCCTGTTGATGCTTCTTTTGAACTTTGATCATGACGATTTATTTTGTCGAGCAACCTTTTTTATTTCTTCTCCACAATGGCTTGTGGTTCTTGAACGCAACAATGATTCAACAGACTTGCTTTTCTCAGTAGCAATGAAACGACGATTCACGGGTTGCTTCAGATGCTCAGATGTTTTAGATTTAGATGAGCATTTATCAGGAGATTCCAGAAGAGAAAGAGAGTTAAACGCACAGTCAACAGGAACATTATCAGATTCAGAGTTTGGATTTTTAGCTTTGACAAAAATTCCGAATTTAAGAGGTTCTCCATTATAATTAGATTCAGGAGAAAGAGATCCAACAGAATCAGATAGATGAGACGAAGATGAGGAAGAGTGAATGTGAGAAGAAATGCACATAGAGTCATTGGGAGCACACAGATCCATATCATTGTAACCTAGACCACTCTTTATTTCACTTGGAAGTTGATCATGTAATATTTTATTCAAGTTCTTGGATGATCTAGCCCATTTATGAAGAATGACTTTTTCTTTCTCAAGCTTCTGGTAGACCTTGGTTCTTTTTTTGTTAAGAACATTGTTAATTAACTTTTGTTCTTTCAGGTCATTTTTCAACTTATAAAAGTCTTTCAGTTGATTCATGCATTTCTATAACTGACTAGTTAGACTTTTAATTTAGAGGTCAACTTTCTTTTTAGCAGATCTAGCATTATAAAGATCAACAAATAAGGAATCAAAAGCTTGAACCTTTTCAGGTTCAAAAAGAGAAGAGAAGTTGTTTACCTTCTTTGGTTTGACCGAATCTTTGGCTTCCTTGGAGGTAGAAGGTACATCAGCAGCAGTAGAGGTGGATTCCTTGTCAGAGTCTTCTATCTCCCGTATTTTGGCCATAAGGCACAAATGTGCCATATTCTCATCACTGGAGGAAGAGTTTGGCTCTTCAATCCAATCATGAGTCTTAGCCGTGAGACCCTTAGAGATCTTTTTGCTTTTGCACTCAGCAGCAAAATAACCTTTCTTGTCACAGTTGAAACACTCCTCCTTGGATAAGTCAAGAGGAGCTGACTTAGGTTGATCCAAGGTTCTTTAGTCGGTGATCTTAGATCTAGGAGAGAATTTAGAAAAAGTTCTTTTTGTGTACCTTTTGAAGTTGGTAGCCATCATAGCCATGTTGTCAGCTAAGTCATTAACTGTGGGTCCATCACCTTCATCATCAGCATCACCAGCATAGCTTTCAGCAAATTCTTCTTTTATGACAACTTCTTCATTAGATTCAGTCAGATAAGTGATACGAGGTTCACTCACTGACTTCCTCATATCATTGTAGAGAAGAGCAACAAGAGTACTTTTGGGATATTTTAATAATGTCTTTTTCAGAATCTTGGTTTACTCATAATTATGGAGAGTTCCATAAAGAGCAGTAAGAGGCATATTTTCAAGATCTTTGCTTGTCTTGATACAAGTACAAATGTTTTTCTAGAAATCTGGTAAACAGTCCATGAACTTGCACAAGACTTCTTCATTTTCATAGACTCTGCCATGAAGCTACAGATCGTTGAGGAAGCTGTTGAACCTGTTGTAGTACTCAGTAAGAGATTCACCTTTCCCATGTACAAAGAGCTCATATTGCTTAACAAGGCCAATCTTCTTGTTTTTCTTGACTTCAATGGTTCCTTCATATAGAACACACAGAGTGTTCCACATGTCCTTAATAGTAGAAAGGTTCATCAAGGAGTGGTACACATCATCGGGAAGAGATAGGGCAATGATAGCCGTTACTTTGGTATCTAAAGAAACTTTCATTTTGTCATCTTCAATGTATTTGAAGGATCTTTGAAGATGAACCTTCTAGTAGAGTCATATTTCTCTTCATCATCATCAGAATCATTTGAAGAGTCATCTTTGTTCTTTCCATGACGAAGCCAGACTTTTGGAACAATAGGGCCATCCCTAAGGATAGAGAGATATTGACTATCAACATCCTCAACGAAGGTGTCATGCGACTTTTCCACAAAGGAAAGTTGTTCTTGTTTAATTTTGGAGACGTGGCAATAGTGTCATTGTCATTGTAAGAACAACGAGAAGAGTTGGAAGAAGAAGAAACTATTGCAGATCTAGCTTATGAGGTTAAACATAAAGTAATTATAGAAATGGGGGTTGAATACAATTACAGACTTTTTAAAATTTTTAATTCTTATTGATGTATATCAAGAATTAACACACAGAGATACAATAAAGATTGTTGTGGAAGAAAGGAAATGATAACCTAACCTAAACAATTTTCCAGAGAGAAAAACTTATAAAAACAACACAAAGAGTACTTGAAAGGAAATCAAGAACACACTAAGTTTTTCTTCACACATAGGAGAGTAAGGGAGTAGAAGAGGAGAGCCGGTTTCTTTGAGAATGCACTTAGAAATCTTTAAAATGATGACCGTAGTTTGCATGGGAGATGCACACTGCCTTTTATACAACCTTCAGCATTAAATGCATGGGGACACTTGTCACCTGAGAATAAGAAGGCAGGGGTTGACTTGACCATTGTTGACATCTCATTTTCATCGTACACAACGTGCATACAATATTGTTCATGCAGAGACAAACTTTTGCAAAGATATGGTCAATCTGTAGGAAGATCTTCTTTGGATGGATTAGTACTTCAAACAACTACTCACAAATCTTCGGTGTATGAAGATCTTTCTTCAAATCTCGGTGCATTAAGATCTTCCTTCAATCTGTAGCTTCAAAATATTTTTCAACTTTTATATCAGCTACTCCAGAGTCTTGGTGTATAATTTAGACAGTTTATCCACAGTACCACATCAGTGACTTTTTGTTTTCACATCAACTACTCTTTGATTTGGCCAATGTCTTTAAGTATGTACCAAAACACCAATGTACAAAAAAACCAATAACTACTAAATGTGGATAAGATAGAGGAAAAAATCAGTGGATCATCACCAAATCAATAGGTGACCCGAGATATTAATTAATAGTAAGAGATTTATCCTATATTTATTATATTTTTGGAAATTTTAAATTAGTGGTTCTTTCCAAATTTTAGGATATTAACACTATTTTACGAGATCCAACCACAAACCATATGTAAATTAGGGTATAAATCAATGGATAACTATGTTCTTGAAGAAAGCTTGGATCAATCTAGAGGAAACTTGCGATTTGGAAAAAGCCCACGATTTGGGAGCGAGATTGGGAGGTCGATTGAGTGATAAGAGGTGAATAAGGGGTTTGGTCATATCTTATATTTTAGACCACGATAAGATATAAGAGGCTTTGTAAAGTTGAAAAAAAAACAAACAATCTGAATTGCGTTACATTTGATCTATTAGACATAAGAGGTTCATAAAAGTTTTGTAAAACAAACACCACCAAAGAAAAATGATTTAATTTTGGCCAAACTTTTAGGTGATTTGGCCTTGGATTGGTCAAAGTTGATGGTGTATCTTTCCACCGGTTGTTAAATCGTGATCGGTTGGTTTAAATGTTTTCAGATAGAACTTATGTCTTTATACGTAGATAAGAAAGAACAAATTTTTAATGAAACATTGGATTGAGTTGGACTATTATAAAAATAGTTTAAGGATTTATCAAAATACTCGGTATTGTTATGATTAATGTGTAGGATGATCTCAATGGATCATCAAGAATTGATTTCAAGGACTTGAGATCCGGAATCGATTTTAGGAACTTTAGATATTGTATATTGCTATTTTAAAATTGACACATGTGAAATATATCTATGTGATCCAAAATTCATACAACGTAACTATTGTTGAATAAAATTAAATACATGAACTGTATTAATATTTGAATAATAGTCATGCTCATAGACGAACATTCGTGATGTCGAGGGAGTGATTACCAGTAAAGCGCAATTATTAGTACATGTGACAAGGGGGTGACCTCTCTAGTAATCATTGGTTTCATTATGCATGTTGTATCTTTTTTTTTGAAGGATATAATATTTATATACGGTAAATGCAACAAATAAACTCACACACCCTCCTCACCTATGGTGAGGTTTGAACCCTTGACCTCCTGAAGGCCAATGGCTACGATATCGCTAGGCCAAAAGCCCTTTGGTTGCATGTTGTATCTTACCGCTAACTTCTTGTTAAATTCCCAATCTTGAAGTTTTGCCACTAGTTGTATGGACGAGTTGTCACTCACCGCTAAATGGCTAACGTATTAAGGCCTAAAAATATCAACTCCTCTATTCTTGCTTTTATTACGGATTAAGGATGGTTTTCTTTATTTTCCCTTCTAAAATYMCTMTWTYMTKGYTTTYACATGATGTTTGTGCAAACCTAACATAAAACTTGTACAAAGAGTTTATTTCCACCATTATCAATTTGGTATCATCAAATTTTTATTTTTCTTTGCAACAAGATTTGTTTAAATTATTAAAGTTTTATAATCATAAAATACTGATCAGACATGAGGTTGATCTTATTCTTACTGATCCAATAGGAACGGCAAAAAATTTATCACATCAAATTTGTATTTCATACTCTTTAAAAAATTTAATTCTCTTGCCTAACTCAATTACCACCTCTTATGTTCTTTCTTTTAAGCTCCATGCATTTTGCATTCAAGATCAATATCCATCTTCTTGTACTTCATTAACCAACGTTATTTTCAACAAATTTAAAACCCAGTTTCGTTTTCCTCCTAAGCGAAACATGGCTTATTGTCAGCTTAACCTATTATTCTCAATTCGTATATTTATAGCAGTAATGCAATTTGAAATATTTATAGTCAACGGTGAACCACAAGTCCCATGTTACTTCATATTTGGAGACTCACTGGTTGATAGCGGCAATAACAACAAACTCGTAACCAGGGCTAAAGCTAATTACCCACCTTATGGGATTGATTTCCCACAAGGTGTCACTGGCAGATTCACCAATGGTCGAACTATTGCAGATATCATCGGTATTTCTCTTTAATCTCTTAGTAATTCAATATTATTTACGTCCCGTAAAATTCATAATACTACATATATGCCTTTTGTTCATTCATTTTCTTCACCAAGATTTTATAATTTGTTTTATTATTAATTTATCCTCTAGTTAGATCGCTACGTACAATTATTATAGCATAACATACAAGTTACTATAGCATGACAACTTCAGTTTAGTACTTTTAAAGCATCTTCAAACTATATTAAAATAGATATTTTAGAGACTTTAGAGTCATAGAGATATTGACTTAACAGTTATGCTATATTGTATACAATATAGAAAATAAGAGAGAGAATATGAAAACCTCCATATTTGAAGAAATCTCAAAAACTCAACATTTAATAGAGACATGAAAATTAAATGTATAAGAGAAAAAAATAATATTTTAATAAATATATTTGATAAATTTATAATGTAATTAATGTTAACATCTCTAAAATAAAAGTAGCGCGCGATTGAAGTTGTATATAAATTTTTAGAAATTTTGATTTTTGATGCTCCATTCTAGGGTGTTTAATGTGTGGTGCGATGCAGTACGGTTTAGTGTTAAAACCACAAACCAAGTCGATGAGTATTTCTCCAAACGACAAATTAAACCCCGGATTCTCAAACCGCAAATTACTACACCATAAAATAAGGTGCGATGTGATTTATGCAATTTATACTTTATGTGTTAATTTGCAATACATAATTTTTTTTATTAAACAATACATAGTTTTTTTAATAAATAATATGTAGTTTTATAATATTCATACTGCAATAAAATAGAAACAAATTTCAATAGATCTAACATCACTATTCGTCGATCTATTAAGTGGGATGAGATAGCTTTTCCAGAAAGTTGGTCCTTAACCAGGAATATTCCTAGAAATCCCATAGTTCAAAGTGATTTTAGAAATATCACCCAGACTAATGAAGGAACTGTTTATATACAGTTCGATGATCAGAGAAGTATGTACTCTGAAAAAAGACCTCTTTTAAGGTCTAATTCTTTGAGCAATATCTTTTTGAATTACAATTCTGATGATGAAAATCAGAGTATCACTAATAGTGATAATGATCCAAATGATAGTGATACTATTATTTCTTCAAGCTCTGAAGATTCTGGGGAATATCATATTCCTCAGTGATACTGTTATGAGCAGTTTCATCATTTCCAGATCTAAAAAGATTCATGAGAATCCAACAGATAAGAGAAAGGAAATGAGTTAAAACAGAGTTTGAATCGATACAATATCTATTTGTATATACCAGAATATTTGGATTATTCATTAAAAAATGAAGTTATGTCGATTGTAAATCTATTAATAATAATATAAGTTCAATGGTATTATCATGATTAGTAAATTAAATTATTACTAAATAAAAAGCACACAATATTTATTTAAATGTCACTCAAAAAAACGTAATAATATTCAAACGATACAGTGAAAAACAATATTCAAATGATAAAAGTATTCTATAAACATTATAAAACATATAAAATTCAATTTAATTAATACATATATCATTAAAATATTTAATTGTTACTCAAAATTAATTTAAAAACAAATAAAATTAGAAATATGGTAAATCAAATAAATGTCATTAAAAATTAATATTATGACATTAACTATTAAAATTGATATGCGATATGGTGGTTTGAAATATTCAAAACCATAAAACAAACTGCATAATATCTATACTATATTATAAAACATTTGGCTAAAACTCTTAAACTCTTAAAACTCTTAAAGACAACATCTATTGCTAATGGTACAACCTGTTAAAGCCATCCCTAAACCCGTTCATCCCTAAACGATTTCATCCCTAAACGATTTCATCCTTATCCGATTTCATTCATATCCTATTTCATCAAATACAGGATAAACATCTCATTTTAAATATAAAAAATCTAAAATATAATTAAGATAATTATTGAATTCTAACAGAATACTTAATTATTATCTTTATAAAATTTATAATATTAAACTAAAA
This sequence comes from Cynara cardunculus var. scolymus, assembly GCF_001531365.2. Classification (NCBI taxonomy): domain Eukaryota; kingdom Viridiplantae; phylum Streptophyta; class Magnoliopsida; order Asterales; family Asteraceae; genus Cynara; species Cynara cardunculus. Next base: position 25,529,856 of record NC_037539.1, on the reverse strand, counting down.
ATAAATTATTTTATTATTAAACTTAAATTAAATTACAATAAAAAAATAAATTACATAAATTAAATAAAAATGAGAACTTTTAAATAGTTGATTTGATATTAACATTAATATTTTTTTTTCTTCAAGTTTTTATGATATCTTCACATTTATATTTTTATTCAAAAATAAAATCAGTATTTTTTTATTAAAAACACATAATCTATACTATATTATAAAGCATTTGACAAAAAACTCTTAAAACCCATTTTTTTGCATAAAATACTGTTTATTAATGCATATTACTTATTACTTAAGATTACAAGTAGATTGTGCATTAGTACAATTATTAAAGCTCCATATCTGAATTCGTGTAACTAACTGCAGATAAACATAATCAAATACAGAATAAACATCTCATTTTAAATATAAAAAATTTAAAATATAATTAAGATAATCATTAAGTTCTAACATAATACTTAAATTATTTTTATAAAATGTTATATTATTAAAGAAAAATAAACTATTTCATTATTAAACTTAAATTAAATTATAATAAAAAAATAAATTGAAGAAATTACATAAAAAGTAAAAACTTTTAAATAGTTGATTTGATATTAAAATTGATATAATTTTTTTCAAATTTTTATGATATCTTCAAATTTATATTTTATTCAAAAATAAAATCATTATTGTTTTCTTTAAAACGCATAAAATCGTATTATAACATCGATAGAGACAAAGAATAAAATGGAACATTAAAATCAAGATGTGTCTCGCTGCATTGCGCGAGTACTCTTCTAGTAATATATAAAATATAAAGCTAACGATTTGTTTTAAAATCGAATGTATGCGTGTCACAAAGATTGACTACTCAATTCATCAATTAAGCTCAAAACAACCTATTTAAAACCGAAATCTATTTGGCACAAACAACGTTACTTTCAAAATCATTAGAGATGAGAGTGGTATTAAGGGGCCGTTTATCAAACGTTTACCCAAGTAAGTGCTTATCGTCAAAATTCAACACTATCACTTACTTACCGAGTAAGAATTTTAGCTCATCAAAACGGTATGCAACAATTAACCTGATAAATGCATACCGTTGTAAGAGCCGTCACCTTCACTTGCCGGATAAGACGCTCGGTTCTTGCCTTCGTTCTTAAGTCTTACCGGATAAGATTCTTGGTCCTTGTCATATTCATCCGATAAAATAATGTGACTTGATAATCGTTTACGCAAGCAAGCGTTTAGTAAGCAACCCTTAAGCTACTAAACATACAAAAAGCGAAACTTTATAAATAAACTTTACCTAACGAGAACCAAAAAACGAGAACTTAATTTATCCAATAAAAGGTAACATCAAGTTGTTACGGACAGAAGCCCCAACCGATGTTGTTTCGACTCAAGCAAATCAACAGCAACAGCCTACCTTGTCGACATTTTTGCTGCTATAAACAGCCCAAATCGAGCCTCGAAATTGATGTTTCTGCTACTGTCAAAATATCCCCAAAGTCGGCGGTTTTCGTCCTATGTTTTCCAGCTGTAAGACACTCTTTCAACCCCTTGATCGATCCTCCTCTATATGCCTCTCTTTTTGTGTTTTTCCAGTCGTGAGTTCCCCCCAACAGCCCCCAAAACTAGGCTTAAAGTCCATTTACATGGCCGTTTACCAAATGCTTACCGGCATAAGACATCACACACACTTGCTCTATCGTGTAAAATCCTCAACCATTAAAATGGATTGTTATTAAGCATCTTAAACCCGGTAAACTCTTACAAAGTAAGAGTCTTTTCTTTCACTTACCTGACTCTCGGTTCTTGCTATACCTCTTATCGGATAAGTTTTTGGGTCATTTTCATGCTCAATCAGTAAGATAAGTTATATCAGTAAGCATTTATCCGATAAATGTTTAGTAAACGCATTCCTAAATAGTCGTTGGGCCCTAATCGAATCCCCTTCCGATAGAGATAAGGATCTCTCTTTCGGCACTATGCTTCACGTTTTTCTTGTCCAACTTACGTACGGTCCACTCAAAGAAAAGTCAACCCAAGAGTCCATTTTGTTTTTGAAGTTTTCATGAATCATGGCCTTTATTTGACCTGTTATTTACCTGCTGATCTGACTTGTACCATGGAAAATATATGTTGTTATGACTTGTACATTCAGCTTCTCTTGTTATCCAGCATGCTTTGTCCGACTTTAATGTCAGTTTTAGGTTTAGATGAAACTCGAATATGCAGAAATTCAAAACTTCAACTTTATAGATTTGTTTGTTGGTTTTCTATGAATCTTGAATCACTTAAATCGGGGTTTGAATGAGTGATATATGATCAGCATCCTTCTTTTTTTTTTCTTTTACTCGTTCCATCGTTCCACTCGTAAACACTTGTAAATTGCATTTGTTACGTCATTTTTATGCTAAAGACTTTGATGCCTACATGTATTAAAAAAAACCAACGATTCAAAGTCAACGTTATATTTCATGTTTTATCTATCAAAATGATAGTGTTTTACAACGCTATCACGATTCACGACTCTATTTTATCAATATTAAAATAGTACTCATAAAATGTAGTGAGATACATCTTAATTTTAATGTTTCATTTTATTTTATTTTGTTTCAGTAATTGTTATAATACAGTTTTATGTAGTTTTGAGAATGTGATAATATTTTTATTTTTAAATAAAATATAAATATAAAGATAATATAAAATATAATTTAGGTTTGATAACAAAGTATTTATTTTTGGCTTAATAATATAATTTTTTTATAAAGATAATAATTAAGTATTTTGTTAAACCTCAACGATTATCCTAATTATATTTTATATTTTTTATATTTAAGATGAGATGTTTATCATCTATTTAATTATATTTATCTGCAGTTAGTTACACGAATTCAAACATAAAACTTTAATAAGTTGTATACGCACAATTTACTTTTAATCTTGAATTTTTAATAATATGAATCAATATGTAATATTTTATGCAAAAAAAAAATAGTTTTTAAGAGTTTTTTAAAATTATAGAGTATATGTTGAAGATGCTCTTTAAAAGTAGTCAAGTTGATATAATTTAAAATTCTATTAAGATTATAGGAACTAAGAAAATTCATTTACAATTTGATGCATTTTGGCCAAAAGTATATTCCATTTTGAAATTAATTTTATATGGAACACTTTAACCTTCGAATATCACCTATATATATATTTTTTTATTAACCTGGATATTCAACTCGTTATGTTAGCCGATTGTTTTGCAAATAGTTTGGAGTCACCGCATTTGAACCTTCGTGACCACAAGAGAATTTTTGTTCCTCCTTGAATTTGAACCTGGGACCTCTTTAACCTTTGGAGCAAGCTCAAACCAATCAGGCACCTCCCTTGTGGTTATATCACCTATATTTTTAGTGTTATAGTGATGAGTAAGAGATACCCTTAACGAGTTTCTACTCTACAAATTGTTGTACATGATTGTAGGTGAACTATTAGATTTCGATGAGTATATTCCAGCGTTTGTCACTGCAACTGATTCACATATCAGTAAAGGCGTAAACTATGGTAGTGGTGCAGCTGGCATTCGAGACGAAACTGGAAGTCATCTGGTAATAAAAACAAGCATTTTTGAAAAAGATCTATAATCGCTCTTGTGATAAGGAGAATTAAGGTGAAAAGCATAAGAAGGGATCTTTACTCTTAGATGTACATTAGGATGAAATGCACCAGATTAATATCTGTATCAAGCGAGATTCATGGGTGAGTTTGAGATTAAAGGTGATCAAGGGTCCAGATCCCTTCTAACCTTAACTCTCCTTCTCACACGATCTTTTGCCTCTATAATTAATACCGACTCTACCATGTTTAATTTTTTCCACAGGGTGGTCGAATAAGCTTCGACCGGCAATTACGTAACCACAATACGACACTTTCACGGCTTTTTCACTTGCAACGTAACACAACATTTACGAACGAACACCTAAGTAAGTGCATTTATGTAGTCAACATCGGAAGCAACGATTACATCAACAACTACTTAATGCCAACCATTTACACTACGAGCCATAAGCACACGCCTTATGAATACGCAACGCTCCTCACACGACAATACGCTCGACAACTAAAGGTGCATATATTTCTTTTCGTTCGCTTTCGTTAATTTTCTTCATTTTCTCAACCGGAAAAGCCTTACTTTTCGACAAATGATAGACTTTATACGATTTGGGAGGTCGAAAGATTGTTGTATTCGGTCTTGGTCCGGTTGGGTGCACCCCGGCTGAAATATCCATCTTTGGCACCGATGGAAGTCCATGTGTTGAGTCAATTAACGACGCAGTTAGACAATTTAACGACAAGCTTAAGCCACTTATCCATGAGCTAAACCATGAGAACCCCGATGCGAGGTTCACTTTCATCAACCTTACAAGCATTTCATCGCTACAAGAAGGTAAAACCACAAAAGATGAGACAAATTAAAGGCATGTATGTATATTTAATCATCGCTACATTTGGATAAATCATGTAATGTTTCGAATATTTCAGGTATTAGGTTGTCAAACGTTCCTTGTTGTAAAGTGAGGGTAGACGGACAATGTGCTCAAAATGCACTTGTTTGCCCTGACCGTGCTATGTCGGTATATTATGACGGTTTCCATCCCACGGAAGTTGCTACTGTTTTGATCGCATCAACGTCATATACTGCGCTTTCGCCCATGGACGCTTCTCCATACGATATTAGTCAATTGGTTCGACTTTAACGTTCACTACGATTACATATGGTTTTATGATGTTAAATAAACGAGAATTATGAAGATAAGGAAGTGTTGTTATGTGTGTTAAGACGCAAAAAGTATAGTAGTCAAGATTGGAAGAATTGCTTGGAAAAATGATATAAGCCAAAGATTACATAAACGAACATTAATATCCCTTAAAAGGATTTGCGAGTGAACGCTCATTTAACAGATGATATTTTTTAAACTTTTTGAACCGTTTTTCCCGTAAATATACGTATTTAAGTGACAACCACATATTTGAAGTGGTGTAAACGGCAACTCGGAAATATTTTGGACTTTTTTCTCAAAAATAAGATTTTCTTGATACGTATGTGAGTCGTACCCACTTCGGATTGCAAGTTGCAATTCGCGTGCATGAAGCCGGTATTGCTCAGTCTTTAGTCTCTGTGTTTTCACAATGCCACTTGAACCCTGGTTCTCCCTGAAATGCGTTGAACTAGTATCAAGATCGAGTCCTAGACAAACGGACCTTATTTTATTCGAAAGTAATGTATATTGCACCTTGGAGTGAACCTTGATAGATACATACCAGCATTATATATATACATATAAAGATATATATATATATATATATATATATATATATACATACAGTCAGATGCAGTCCCAACTTGGTGTCATCGTATTATTACTCCATTGAAGGGTAAAAGAATTTAGGGTTGTGAGTGTCTTTGAATTAATTTGTTGTATGTTACTGTAAATATTTTGAAACTACAATGAGAACAAGTTTTCCTTGATAGAGTTGGTTCATAAGGCTTTTCTTCAACCTCAAACCCAAGTTCGAATTTTGTTAGTGTCATTTTCTTAATCAAATGGTGCCACCGTTTGAAATTCTTTTCCCTATATTTGTTTCTTATAATCAAATGGCGTCACCGTTTAAAAAAAATGCATTCATCCCTACAGGGTTGGGTTCCGGGTGAAAAAGAGAGTTAATGTCAGAAACGTAAGAAAGGATCTCCACACTTGGATGTAAATTAAGATGAGATGTACAAAGATGAGATGCATTGGATCGATCCACGTATCAAACACGATTCATGGGTAGGTTTGAGATTAAAGGTGATCAAGGGTCCTGATCCCTTCTTACGCTTCTCACTTTTAACTCTCCTTTTCACACAATATTTCGTCTATATTCAGTTGGGTTTTGGTGAAAATGGAAGTTATGGTGAGAAACATAAGAAAAGATCTCCACCCTTTGATCAATCATAATCGAATGTCCACACTAATGAGGTGCATCAAGAAGCCCAATTCATGGGTCGGTAAAATTAAAAATTATCAAGAATTTAAATCTCTTTTTATACTTTTCACCATAACTTTCCATCTCATACGATCATTCGCCTATATTCCGAAGTATTTTAAAGAAATATATCCATTATTTTTTTAATACAGGAAATTGTAAATTGAGGCCCAACTGGTATTGAGGAATGAGGATGGAGTTGCAAACTTGGGCCCGGGCCGAGGCCCAGGCCCATATAATTCTGTGCCTAATGGAAATGTCTGCATAATGTGTTTCGTTTATATAAACGTAGACGTAGTAGTAGGAATAAAGTATAAGAACATAGTACAATTGTATTATCTAAAAGACATTTATTTTTAATTATTCTATCATATATTTATTATGTTATTAGTGTTTTACCAGATAAATTGCATACAAAGATGCAAGCTTTTATTCAATTCCAATTTTGAAGACTAGAAGGGTACTCGCGTAATGTAGTGAGATACATCTTTATTTTAATATTTCGTTTTTATTATTTATCTCATTCGTAATATGGTAATTATGTAATTTTGAAAAAACAATAATGTTTTTATTTTTGAATAAATTATAAATTTGAATATATCATAAAAATTTAACAAAAATATATCGATATTAGTATCAAATTAAGTATTTTAAGGTGCGTTTGGTGCGCAGACAGGACAGGACAGGACGGGACAGGACGGGACAGGACAGGACATGACAGCTGTTCAGCGTTTGGTAAGACAGGACAGGACAGGACTGGACTGGTTAAAATGACCGATTTACCCCTAACGTTATTTTGCTTCTATACTAAGTTAAAACATATGCAAAAACAGTTTCCATCTAGGAT
>NC_037539.1:25497199-25522661 GCF_001531365.2 Cynara cardunculus var. scolymus | reverse complement strand
CCCCCCCCCCCCAAAGGAATCTTCATGAAAATGCAAGTACAAGAGGATAACGAAAAACCATAAAACACAGACGGAATTAAACTTCAAATGAACACATAGATTTGCAATTTGCAACACCTAACAAGCATCTCGAAACGTAAAAGTAAGAAAATTATGAACAAAACTGAAAACCTTGAAAATTATATGAAACAATTGAGCAGCGAAGGAATTTTAGGAAGGAAGGAAGTAAATATGAATAATACCATCGTATCTCTCGGCTTGCTCTGCAATTCTAGCAAAGTAAACAGCAATCTCGCTCCTTCTCCGTATCCATGGTGTCTGCAAAAACCCTCTTTTGTGCCCGTCGCCGTCGAGATGGAGAAGAAAGATTGTCGTCGTTGAGAAGGGAACTCCCGTCGCCGTGGAGAAGGTGCGATGGAGTGTGCAGGGTCTTTGGCAGGTGCAGGGGCGTCGATGCAGGTGCGATGAGTGTGCAGGGGCGCCGATTGAGGGTGCGATGTGGGGAAGAAAGGGGGATTGAGGGTGCGATGTGGGGAAGAAAGGGGGAAGAAAGGGGGAAGGGTATTCAAGTAAAAATGTCTCTGTTCCACTTAGTTCCAGGGGTAAGGAGAGAACACCCGTGTCCCATGCTTGTCCAACTTAGTTCCACATTTAGCCACACCAAACGTAGGACAAATGTGTTATGTCCTGTCCTGTCCCACCCTGTCCAGCGTACCAAACGCACCCTTAAAGTTTCTCCTTTTTTTGTAATTTTTTAATTCAAATTTTTTATTATAATTTAATTTAGGTTTAATAACAAAGTATTCATATTTGGTTTAATAATATAATTTTTTTATAAAAATAATAAGTAATTATTTTGTCGAACTAGATAATTATTCTAATTATAATTTAGATTTTATATATTTTAATATGAGATGTTTATCTTCTATTTGATTATGTTTATCTGTAGTTAGTTAAATGAATTCAAACATAGAGCTTTAGTAAGTTGTACTAATGCACAATTTACTTGTAATCTTGAATTTTAAGTAATATGCATTAATAAACAGTACCTCATGCACAAAAAATGGGTTTTAAGAGTTTTTTTCAAATGTTTTATAATATAGTATATATGTTAATCTCAAGATTAACATTTTAGGATCTAAAATACACATTCCACCATTATAGTGACCTTTAAGACGTAACTTGATACTAAAATAAGTGTTTTTAAAAGTATAAACGCCAAAAAGTTGTGCAAAAGGGTTTATACTACCTTATAGAATGTTCATATCATATAACGGTTCTATAGCCATCATGAATTAGGTAAATCCAGATGTCCTATAGCAGAATGGGTGGGGTCGATTTCAACTTTGACGCATTGTTGTGGAAACTTCAGCTCCTTTTGGTATGAATAATTTAGTGAGAACATAAACATGATCATAAAGTTAATCTTGAAATTATTCAATATAATAATAATTTTATAGAAAATAAGTAATTATTATGCCTCTATATTAATCGTCATAAATCTAATCGCATTTTAATACATTTAACATTAGCTCGATTTAAAAAACTCAACCTCAATTAACTGATAAATATTCTAAATGTACGTGAATCATTTATGACGAGTTAGTTGTATTTATAAAAAATAATCCAATCAAATTCTGAAGTATTTGGTTTTGGCTGGTATTGTTGCTATAAGTCCGTTCGGAGAGTCTGTGGCATAATCAAAGAAGGATTTGAGTCTCCATCATCAAAGTTAATATATTTTAAAAGTCAACGTCAAAACAATGATCATATCTTAAAAAATACGGGGAAATGCATTTGAAGGGTAAGCTTTTTGTGTCGTTGGTCCGTGTGGTGTTGTCGTTGTTGGGTTGCACCTATGGCTATGAGACGCCCCCCATGTTGTTTGACTGCCTGGTTCTTGTTCTAATTGTCTTTGGCTATTGATCATGGTTTGAGGAGCCCTTGGCCTCTTTGTTTTTGGTCTTTTTTGGACTTCTTTCGTTTTATTTTGGTTTGGTTGGTTTTGTTTTGTTGGATATTGGCTTCATGCATCTCGTAGATTTCGTACTTTTTATTGTCCTTCCCCTTGTATTATCGTGTTTTGTTTAATGTTACTTCCTTGTCTTTAAGAAAAAAAATTCATCATAATGATTTCACATCTATCTTCGTAGAAAAAGTATTTGACTACAATTTGTTTAAAATATATCCAAGTTTGTATGTTAAATAATTTTAAATATAACTGGTCTTTATGTTGGGAAAAACGAAGCCACTAACGGTAAACAATAAATGCGGAATTAACCTTCGTTAGGCTAAACTTTTCCAACCCAAATGAACCTTTGAGGATGCAAACAAATAGGGTATTTTAAATGCAAGTAAAACAGCCCCCAAGACGTAAAAACAACAACCACAATGAGACACGAAATTTTAGCGTGAAAAACCCCTCAAAACGAGTGTAAAAACCACAGGACTACTAGAGCCGCTTAAAATCCACTACCACCAATATTAGAGCAATACAAAGTCTTCTCTAGATTACACTAGAGGCATACAAAACCATCATACACTTGGAAATAAGCACATCAAGATGTATGGAACCAAAATAGGCAAAAGTGAAGAGAATATCACCACAAAAGCTGCTGTGAAGAACCCCCAGAAAACCTGACCTCCAGACCTCAAAACCACGATCCGACCGTCCAAAACGTTGTCTCAGATGTTGTGAAGACACTGAGCAAAAATCACGACGATCTGACCGTTCAATCTCCAGGAAACAGAGTTTTTCTGCTGTTGTGTCAAAAGTGACGAAAATATTTGGAGCTCTCTCCATTCTTTTTTTTTTCTATTTTTGGCTGCACCCTTAAAATCTAAGAACTAGGGCTGCAAGAGGGCTATATATATATATATATATATATATATATATGGGCCTTCCTCATGGGCTAAAACCTTAAGAAAAAACCAACAAATCTCCCCCTTTTTGCCTATAAGGAAGAGTTCACCATTCCGGCGATCGAGCAACATATCTTTAGCTTTTCACTTGCCAAAGCCTTTGTCAACGTATCATAACCATTATCATTGGTATGAACTTTATCAAGCTCAAGCATCTTGTCTTCAAGAGCATCTCTAATCCAATGATACCTCACATCGATATGTTTTGTTTTTTTATGAAACATAGAATTCTTAGTAAGGTGAATCGTACTTTGATGATCACAAAGAACCACGTAACGTTGTTGCTTAAAGCCAAGCTCTTGCATGAAACGTTTCAGCCACAATAGTTCTTTGCACGCTTCTGTTGCCGCCATATACTCAGCCTCAGTGGTAGACAAAGCAACACACTTTTGCAACCTTGATTGCCATGACACAGCTCCCCCTGCAAAAGTCATCAAATATCCAGAAGTGGATTTCATGTTATCCTTATTTCCTGCCATATCAGAATTAGTGTACCCAACAAGCATTGGTTCCCCATTTCCAAAAGTTATACCCAATTTGGAAGTACCGCGTAGATATTTGAGAATCCACTTAACTGCTTCCCAATGCTTCTTACCTGGGTTCGACAGAAAACGACTAACAACACCGACTGCATAGGCAATGTCGGGTCGTGTGCACACCATAGCATACATCAAGCTCCCTATAGCTGAGGCATAAGGAACTCTATCCATCTCTTCAATCTCTTTCTTAGAAGTAGGGCAATCTTTATCTGTCAGCTTAAAGTTGGTAGTAAGAGGTGAACTAACCACTTTAGCTTTATCCATGTTGAATTTGCAAAGCACCTTCTCGATGTATTTCTCTTGTGACATATGCAACTTCTTCGAAGCTCTATCTCGAGTAATCCGAATGCCAAGAATCTGTTTTGCTGGCCCCAAGTCTTTCATAGCAAAAGACTTGTTTAATTCTAACTTCAGCTGGGTAATTTTTTCTGCATTCTTGCCAACAATCAACATGTCATCAACATATAGCAATAAGATAATGAAATCATCATCACCAAACTTTTGGAAGAAAACACAATGATCTGAAGTAGTCTTCTGATAACCTTGCTTACCCATGACTGACTCAAATTTCTTGTACCACTGCCTTGGTGCTTGCTTCAAACCATAAAGACTTTTCTGAAGTCTGCACACATAGTCTTCTTTGCCCTTAACCTGAAACCTTCAGGTTGCTCCATGTAGATTTCCTTGTCTAAGTCACCATGAAGGAAAGCAGTGTTCACATCTATCTGCTCAACCTCAAGATCAAGGCTAGCAGCTAAACCAAGAATCACCCGAATGGATCCCATCTTCACGACTGGAGAGAAAATCTCTTCAAAATCAATACCCTTTCTTTGACTGAATTCTTTGACCACTAATCTAGCCTTATATCTGGGCCGTGAGGTATGCTCTTCAGTCTTCACTTTTTAGACCCATTTGTTCTTCAAAGCTCTTTTGCCTTTAGGCAACTTCACCAACTCAAAAGTATTGTTCATACAAGGAATTCATCTCATCTTGCATGGCTTCAACCCACTCCCTTTTGTGTTCATCTTCCATGGCCTCTGTATAGCACTCAGGCTCTCCCCCATCAATGAGTAAAACATACTTATCAGCAGAATAACGGGTGGAAGGATGACGATCTCTTGCAGACCACCTAAGTGGGACAAAAGTGGGAATATTAGGTACCGGTAGCTCTGATTGAGAATCTTCATCTGTCTCTAAGTGCTCTGGAGCATCAATATCATCAGCACTATGTTGTTCATCATTCTGAACACCATCTCCATCATGTGTATCAACATACTTAGGAGGAACTGGATCCAAATCAGTAAGATCATCATTATGTTGAGGAGTTGTCTCTTCCTTCTCAGCATCATTCAAAGTCTGATCTTCCATAAACATAACATCTCGGCTTCGTATAAGCTTCTTTTGGATTGGATCGTATAACCTGTACCCGAACTCATCTTGTCCATAACCCAAGAAAATACATGTCCTGGTCTTTATATCAAGCTTCGATCTTTCATCTTTGGGAATATGCACAAAAGCCTTGCATCCAAAGACCCGTAAATGACGATATGAAACATCCTTGCCACTCCAAATCCTGTCAGGAACATCAAAAGACAAAGGAACACAAGGAGTTAGATTAATAACATGTACTGCCGTATTCAAAGCTTCTCTCCAAAAAGATTTTGGCAACCCTGCATGTGACAGCAAACATCTGACACATTCAGCCAATGTTCTGTTCATCCGCTCTGCTAATCCATTCAATTGCGGTGTCTTAGGAGGACTCTTTTGATGTCGAATACCATGTTCTCTACAATAGGAATCAAATGGCCCAATGTATTCACCTCCATTATTTGTCTGAATACACTTAAGCTTCTTCCCAATCTGTCTCTCAACCGAGGCATGAAATTGTTTGAAAACATCAAATACTTGATCTTTAGATTTCAAGGTATATACCCATACCTTTATCGAATGATCATCGATGAATGTGACAAAATAGGAGCAACCACCAAGTGTCATAGTCTTCATAGGACCACAAACATCGGAATGTACCAGATCAAGTATGTTCTCCTTCCTAGAAAGAGGATGACTCTTAAATGAAACTCTGTTCTGCTTACCTGCCAGACAATGAGAACACTTCTTCAGATGAACGTCATGCACACCGGTTAGCACATTTTTCTTCAATAGTAGAGACATCCCCTTTTCACTCATGTGACCAAGTCTCTTATGCCACAAATCAGTCATATCAGTATTCATCACTGCATTGACCCTGTCATTGGNTTTTAAAGGTAATCAATTGTGCATCCCTAATTCCTCTCTTCGCGAAAAGTTGATACGAGATTTACATGGAGGATGTCTAAGTGGGCATCTTGGCCGAGACAAAACCATCGCTAGTGTCATTGAGCGATATTATTGGCCCCGTTTGAGGCGCGACGTTGGTACCATTGTTCGCAAGTGTTATACATGCCAAACCGCCAAAGGCCAAAGTCAAAACACCGGCCTTTACTTACCACTACCGGTTCCGGACGACATATGGCAAGATTTGTCCATGGATTTTGTCCTTGGCTTACCCCGCACGCAACGAGGCGTTGACTCTATTTTTGTCATCGTAGATCGTTTTTCAAAGATGTCGCATTTTATTGCTTGCAAAAAGACAGCCGACGCAAGTAATATCGCCAAGTTATTTTTCAAAGAAGTTGTACGCCTTCATGGGGTTCCCAAGACTATTACTTCCGATCGTGATTCGAAGTTTTTAAGTCACTTTTGGATCACTCTTTGGAGATTGTTTGGTACCTCACTCAACAAAAGTAGCACGACGCATCCGCAATCCGATGGTCAAACTGAGGTAACCAATCGAACGTTGGGAAACATGCTTAGAAGTATTTGTAGTGGTAAACCGAAACAGTGGGATCTCGCTTTATCCCAAATCGAATTCGCCTACAATAGTGCAACTCATTCGRCGACCGGTTGCTCCCCTTTCTCTCTTGTTTACACAACGGCTCCCAAGCATGTTGTTGACTTAGTCAAACTCCCACGTCTACCTGGATCGAGTGTTGCCGCGGAGAATATGGCTAAAGATGTTCAAGCCATAAAAGAAAACGTCAAARCTCGCTTGAAACAAATTGGTGTGAAGAACAAAGAAGTCGCAGATCAACGACGTCGCAAGAAAGTTTTTCAGATAGGTGATGATGTGATGGTTTTTCTCCGAAAAGAACGATTTCCCGTTGGAACCTACGGCAAACTCCAACCCAAGAAGTACGGACCTTTCAAGATCACCAAAAAAATCAACGACAATGCCTATGTCGTCGCCCTTCCCGATTCGCTTCACATCTCCAACACCTTTAATGTTGCGGATCTGTACGATTACTATGCGGATGATCTCCCTTTGGAAGAGAACTCGGGGTCGAGTTCTTTAGAGGTGGAGGAGACTGATACGGGTCGCCTGGCCCGACAGATCGAAGGAAAACGCAATCGAATTATTTAGTTTCCTTTTTACTGCTTGCCTTTAATTATTTAGTTTCCTTTTTTCTAGACGTTTCCTATTTTCTAGACGTTTCCTATTTTCTAGACGTTTCCTAATTTTGTTTTATTTCCTAGTCTATTTAAGAACCATGTTAATAGCTATTTTGGAGGAGATTAGATTATCAATACAACCTAGTTTTGCTTTGCTTACCGTTCTACGAGTTCTTGTTTAATTTCACGCTTGTGGAATTTATTTACTTTTCGGTTGACGCTGGTCGATCCTRTTCCACGCAACCTACTGCGTCCCATCTTGACATTCCCAAAGTTACCTGGAGTATAAGATGAATAGAAATCTCTCTGTGATGTTACATGACACGTAGCACCACTGTCGACAACTCAACTCGAATCATCATGTGCAAGGTTGACCATATCAAGATCACAACAAATAAAGAACTCTTCGGTAGTAGTGTTAACTTCGACATTGTCATTACCACCATCATCCTTCTTTTGGTTGTTCTTTAGATTGTTGTAATTGGCCTTCTTGTTCTCCCTTTTCAACTGTCTGCAGAATCGTACTGTGTGCCCTTTTCTCYCACAGTGATAGCATTCAAAATCACCAAACTTTCCTTTGGATTTACTGCGATGCTTCCCTCTGTTACTCGGACCTCTACTCTGACTTCTCCCCTTGCTTTCTGTGACCAAGACATCCGATTGTGAAGAGGAAGCCTGTGACTTTCTTCTGGTCTCTTCATTTAATATACTGCCTTTAGCCAATTCCATGGAAATAACACCATCGAGTGCAGAGTTGGACAATGATGTCCTAAAAGTCTCCCATGAATCCGGTAATGTACCAAGAATCCATAAACCTTGTATCTCATCTTCAAACTTGATACCCATTCCCTCAAGCTGATTGATAATTCCCTGAAAGGCGTTCAAATGATTAGTAATAGGAGTTCCATCACGGTACTTCAAGCTTATCAACTGTTTAATCAAGAACAACTTATTGTTCCCAGTCTTTCGAGCATATAATTGTTCAAGCTTGTTCCACAAAGTACGAGCATGAGTCTCCCTGGTAATATGGTTCAAAACATTATCATCAACTCATTGCCGAATATACAAACAAACCTGTCTATGCAAAATATTCCACTCTGCATCTGTTTTGTTTTCAGGTTTGTCGGTTGAAAATACAGGCAAGTAAAAATCCTTCACATAAAGAAGATCTTCCRTCTTTCCTTTCCAAACATGATAATTAGAACCATTTAAACTTATCATCCTACTTGTATTAGCTTCCATCGTTCAAACAAGTCAAGAACCTTGCTTAGATACCAATTTGTTGGGAAAAACGAAGCCATTAACGGTAAACAATAAATGTGGAATTAACGTTAGGCTAAACTTTCCCGACCCGAATGAACCTTTGAGGATGCAAACAAATAGGGTATTTTAAATGCAAGTAAAACAGCCCCCGAGACGTAAAAACAACAACCACAATGAGACACGAAATTTTAGCGTGAAAACCCCTCAAAACGAGAGTAAAAACCACGGGACTACTARAGCYRCTTAAAATCCACTACCACCAATATTAGAGCAATACAAAGTCTTCTCTAGATTACACTAGAGGCATACAAAACCATCATACACTTGGAAATAAGCACATCAAGATGTATGGAACCAAAATAGGCAAAAGTGAAGAGAATATCACCAAAAGCTGCTGTGAAGAACCCCCAGAAAACCTGACCTCCAGACCTCAAAACCACGATCCGACCGTCCAAAACGTTGGCTCAGATGTTATGAAGACACTGACCAAAATTCACGACAATCCGACCATTCAATCTTCGGGAAACAGAATTTTTCTGCTACTGTGTCAAAAGTGACGAAAATATTTGGAGCTCTCTCCTTTTTTTTTTTTTACTATTTTTGGCTGCACCCTTAAAATCTAAGAACTAGGGCTGCAAGAGGGCTATATATATATATATATATATATATATATATATATATATATATATATATGGGCCTTCCTCATGGGATAAAACCATAAGAAAAAACCAACACTTTACACATCAACGATGAAGTATAGAAAATGTTTATCAAACTGGTAATCTTATCTTGTATTAGAAAATGTTTATAGTTATGAAATGGTTTTATAAAGTTCAATTTATAAAGTTCAATATCGTATTAATATATGTAATAATAAATTGTACATGTTATAGAATATATAGTAAAAATATTGTATGAATATATTTGTGGTTGAAATTTTGAAAATTAGATTGAAAAACTTGGAAAAAATAATAATATCAATATAGGTATTTAAAAAAAAATATTTTTTTATATAACTTGTTTGATTTAAAAAAAATTAACTATGATTAAAATAATTAGATTTTTTAAAATTAATCTATACTAAATTATAAAGCATTTGACAAAAAGTTTTAAAAACCATTTTATGCATGAATTACTGTTGATTGATGCATATTACTTAAAATTTAAGATTACAAGTAATCTTGCGTAAGTACAACTTATTAAAGCTTCATTTATAAATTCGTGTAACTAACTCCTGATAAACATTCATTTTAAATATAGAAAATCTAAAATATAATTAAGGTAATTATTGAGTTCTAACAGAATGTTTAATTATTATTTTTATAAAACAATATATTATTAAAACAAAAATAAATTATTTTGGTATTAAATTTAATATAAATTATAATAAAATTTTGAATTAAAGAAGTTGCACCAAAAATATGAAAACTATTAAATAGTTAATTTGATACTATTATTGATTTATTTTTTCACAATTTTTTATGTTTTTTCAAATTTATATTTTAATCAAAAATAAAAATATTTTCACTTTCTCAAAACCACATAAAATATCGATAGAGACAAAAAAAAAATTAAACATTAAAATCGAGATTCATCTCGCTACATTATGCAAGTACCCTTCAAGTATAAATTTATGGATGTTCTGAAGTTACTATGTTCATATCAAGGAGGTAACATGAATTTTCAAAAACTATTCAAGATTTTATATTTATTGTTCATAAAATAGTAATATAGGATATTATATAAAATAGTAATATAGGATATTAAAAAATTAAAAGATGTTTATATATAATACTGATTTATATTTAATGCTCCAACACTTATCGATGAGAGGCCATCCAATGACGTGAATAATGAAGATCCATTGAGATGGAAGATTGGACCAATCAAAAGGTCCAAGTCCAAGACGTTCAATGATGCTCTCAATCGTTTGATAAAATCTTGTCAGAAACAATCTCTCATCATTTCATCAAGTAGCCAAGGAAATCTTCAAATTTTGCTCCAAATTGAAGGCCAAGATTAGCGTTAATCTTGGTAGCCCAGTTATGATTATTGCAACCATAAATCTCTCAAAGTCCAAGAAATTCAGCCAAGTCCATATGTGGCCCATGTTTTAACCATAAATCACTCATTTCAAGTCCAAACGGACTCAAATCAAAGCCCACTTGAAGAGCAATCTTTTTCCTACATTTTTAGAAGAATCCAAGTCCAAAAAGAAGGTAGAAGCGATGTACAAGAATCTACCCATTATTATGTCCAAGTTCAAATAACTCGTCTCATTGAATTTGGAGTCATTTTGAAGGATGCTAACATTATGATCATTTACTAAGAAGACATTTGGAAGGTTGCTCCAATTAAAGCTTTTGAAGGAGTTACAAGGGATATAAGTAGTTTTGCTTATCATGATAAGTTAAGTTTCTTATTTAGATTGATAGTTGTGCTTATTTTCTTGTCTATAAATAGAGGTTGAATGTAATATTTGGAAGATACCTTTGATTTTGAATGATATTGTGAGTTTAAACACTTTATGTTCATTGTGAACTTTAGAACTGTCAAGTCTTAAGCATGTGTGTTCAATACTTATCAATAAACTTGGTGGGTTGATTGTGGTGCATCTCTATACCAAGGTTCTTGTCTCTTTATAAACAACGGGTCACGGTTTCCACCATCACTATCTCGCTCAATCAATAAACGGTCAGACATAATCACATCATTTGGTATCAGTGACGATTGAAATTAAGTTCTCTTTCTTATTAAGTTCTACTTCTTATTAAGTTCTACTACTTGGGTTTCCAAGAACCATGTATTGGTAGCGGGTCTTGTCATAAGTTGGCATGGTTCCTACTAGTGACGATTGAAATGAAATCATCTTCTCTACTTTTCTTTTCTCCAATTTCTATTCATACATAGTTCCTTGCAAAAAAAGACAAAAAAAATAAAAAACAAAAAAGGCCGTACAAAAAAAGGAGAATATATTCGGCAAAAACAAGCAACAAAATAAATAAAAAAGCAACAACAAAGGGAACAAGAGAAAAAAAAAAGCCAAGCTTAATATCCTTGTATATTGTGATCATTTGATAAATCATTGTTTTAAGTTTTTTGGTAAGTCTAAATTCCTCAAGGCCACAAGCCAAACTTGATAATTGCTTCTTTAGTTCTTTAAGAACTTTAAGATATTAAAAAGAGTGGTAAAAACCAGTGTCGTTAGATTAATTGAGGGTAAAAGCCATTTGTGAGATATACGAGAGATGAATGGAACACTTCTTGAGAAAAACACATAAGGAGTGTCTGGAGGTATTAACCTTAATTTTGCAGATTTTTAAGGTGGGGGATGAACAACCCATTCCGAACCTTCGAATTCAAGCCATGATGGATGAGATACGATGAATGATGATAAACGAATTTAACCAAGTTCATGAAAGAATGGATCAAATAGAGGCAAAAGCACAAAGGCAACCATCTCGTGGGTTATGTTGTGAATGAGGAAGAAAATGCAAGAAGCGACGAATGAGATAGGGAATCTGAAAGGAGATCGGCTAGGAGGAGGCGGCGCATAGACAATAATTTGAGTTCCATAAAGATGAAAGTCCCTTCTTTTAAAGAAAAGATAGATCCAGAAGCATACCTCGATTGGGAGACGAAAATGGAGTTCATCTTTGTCTGCCATGAATACTCCAATCTAAGAAGGTAAAACTTGTTGTCATTGAGTTTTCTGATTATGCACTAACATGGTGGGATCAACTTCTGATTAGCAAGTGAAGAAATGGAGAACGACCTATTGAAAGTTAAATGCAGATGGTCATGAGGAGACGTTTTGTACCGAGCCACTACTTCTGTGACCTTCATAACAAGCTCCAAAACCTCAAGCAAGGAAGCAAGTGTATTGAAGATTACTTTAAAGAGATGGACGTTACCATGATCAGGGCCACACTGAGGAGGATAGGGATGCTACAGTGGCCAGGTTCTTACATGGTTTAAATTTTGAAATACGAGATCGTGATGAAATGTACCATTATGTTGAGATTGAGGACATGGTTCATATGACCATTAAAATTGAGAAAGAACTCAAGAGAAGGGAGGGGGATCACGAAACAATACTTGGAAGACAGGTTCTTCAAAGAAAAATGAAAACTCATCATCTTCGTCTTCTTCTAATCCCAAATCTGGCCCTAAAGATATTAACACCTCAAAAGAACAAACTGATTCTTCTACTACTAAGAATCATGACATAAAATGTTTTAAGTATCAAGGCAGGGGTCATATAGCAAGTCTGTTAATCATCTCTCTCAATAATTTGATGATAATCATTTTTATCTTACGAAGTGTATTATCCGTATTTAACTTAAGCAATCATCACTGAGTCTATTCATTGATCGCTGAACATGCATTGTAATTCTCTCAGAGACTAGTATTCTTTAGGAAGACAAAACTCATACCACAGTATCTTCAGCGATATCGAAGATAAAGCTGAAGATAAAGCTGGAGATAAAGACAAGCAAGTTCGTAATCTGATACGGTTTTCAGTGATAACAAGCTTGTCTATACAAGTGTGAAATCTATTCAAGATTCAGGGAACACTGAAGAAACCTCAGTGTTATTCCAGTGTCAACGATCAAATGAATCTTGTTGAACAAAATTAGTTTTTGTCTTGTCCTTCTATACACAAAGGACAAACTCATACCTATCAAAGTAAAGTACTATATGGTGTCACTCTACTGTCTCCAAGTGTGCTTACCTATTTTGTGAAAGACTACTGTTCATAAACAACCAAAAACTTGTATATCTGCAACAAATGACAAGCTCAACTCTGAACATTTTATTTTTAAAAACGTCCTTAAAAACTTGTTGAAACATTTAAAAACATCATATAAACATATTGTAACACTTATAGATAAGACGTTTTATAACTTGGTCATATAGCTAAATTCTATAAACTATTTTATTAGAACGCTTGGACGATTTAAACGTCCTGTAAAGCCAACTTTATTGTAATGTATATTAAAGACGTAGTACTTTTGCGTACTTAGTTGCATCAAATACGTAATACATTCCCAATTATGAAATAGATTTTCAAAAATATAAATCAAAACCAGTACGCTTTTTTGATGCAATCCAAAATTAGGTCATTAAACATTAGAAAATATTACAGTTGGTCCATGGTTTATTCTTCTTTTCACAAACCCATATGAACATCAGTAAACTATACGCTAATAGGTTGTTATCATTTATGTGGGTACGTCATGGCAAAGATAGGCGGATCCACCTTATGGGGTAGGGGACACATGCCCCCAACAAAATGTCATAAAAGTTTGATTCATTTTTTAACCCCAATTCTCATATTTACTACAATCTTCTTTCATTGATGCCCCAACCTTCTTCTTTTGGTGCCCCCAACTTTCCTTCGACGAGTCACTCACTACTCTTGTTGACCCATTCATTGCTTTTGGTATTGACATTCTCAGCAATTTTAGCATTTCTTTTGGATGATTTTGACCGGCCTTTCTTTTGGAATATTATTAATTTTGTTAGATTGTGCCTTTTTTGGTGCCGTTAATGGTGTCTTACTAAGCATTTCTTAATAACTCAAAACCAAATAACCCAAAAACTTTTAACTCGAACCCCATTTCAGTTCATATAGGTTATTTAATATTGGGTTTTTAATACCCTTAAGTGTGCCCTGATCACATGACATTCTGGATCCACTGCACCACTGGTGGCACACCATGGCTCAAGTCTTGTCTTTGACGCCATGTTAAGCCTCTAGCATGCCATGATCTAATGCATAGTTTTTGTAAACAATGTTATTTGACTTTTTTTCACCTTTCCAGTGTCTTATTTTAACTTTTAGTATATAACCTAATTTAAATTATTCAATATCATTCATTCGTTTAATAATAGTAGACACATATTGTAAGGGGTTGTTCGGTTGTTTTTCTATTAACCCTTTTTGGGTTAAGATATTTGTAGGGATTTAATTGTCTATATGGATTGGGTTAAATAATTCTTTGGTTGTTATGCTGAATAAATCGTTTGAATAATATAAATTACAGTTTTACCCTTATTTCCTTTTTTTATCAATAGTGATTATCCCATTACAATTTTACTCACATATAGACAACAACGATCCTAGACCCAATTGTAGATTTGCAGGCTAGAAAAAGAAACTGCAACAAAAAATGAAGAAATCTATAAGAAACAGCAACAAAAAGAAACCCAAAATCAAAACAAAAAAATATTTCTTCTTCGATTTGAAACAGTAACAAGAAGAAACCAAAAAATCAAAAAGCAAAGGAAAAAAATCTACAAGACACCCACAAGTTTTATCAAAACAAAAAATTGGTTTCTCCTATTTGAAACAGCAACAAAAAGAAACCAACAAATCAAAAGCAAAAGAAAGAAATCTACAAGAACCCACATATTTGATTTTCTCCTCTTTGATTTTTTACTCTTTTTTTTTGCTCAATTTTCTAAGCAGGGAGGAGAGACAAGGAGGCACGAATGGGAGACGAAGGGATGAATGTGGGAAGGAGAAGGAGGCACGACTGGTAGACGGAGGGATGAACGTGGGAAGGAGAAGGAGGCACGTCTGAGGAAGGAGAAGGGAGGCAGCGACGGTTTCATTTTGAGAGGGTTTTCTATTTTGTTTCCAGGGAGCGTGAATCATAAGGGCAAGAAGGAAAAATGAGGGATGAATACAAACCAAACCCTTTTACCAGCTGACCGAATAAGCCATCATCTGTTTCATTAAGCCACAATCGAACAGCCTTGTATGGCTTACCGAATAAGCCACACAATAAGCCACACATTCTATACAACTTATTAAGTTGCTACCGAACAACCTCTAAGTATGTATAATTATATATATGGTACACAAATTTGCTGGCATAAATCACACATTGAAAAACTTCATGACTCGTAAGGCTCGATGCTCGACTTCACGATTGCACACTCCTCAAGCCACTTAAAACATCGTCATTTACTCATTTTATTGGTTTGTTATGGTTCTTGTTTTACAACAAATCTTCACACCAGATCACCTTCTTGACATGAAAACTCCAAGCTTTGTTGATGTAATTAGCCCTTCAGGGTTCCAATATGCTTCTAATTAAGTTGTTCAATTTTAATAAATAAGCTATTTTAGATAAAAAAAAATACAAATCTAAAATATTATCGAGTAAAATAAATATTTAAAAATGGCATACTTCTAACTAAAAGCTTATTTAAAGTTACCTTTTGCGTACATGTACCCTACAATGTTGTGAGATGTAAGATTTTATTACAAACAAATATTTGAAAATGAATGTAATTCCTTGTTACAAAAAAATAATTTGAAATTTATATATTGAATGTGCTGCTGTATTAATAGAGTTTAAAGTCTATCTTGTATCTACTGTATTAGTAGAGTTTAACGTCTATCTTGTATTTAAATATGTTTATCAGTTTGTTTTATAAAATTCAAACATAAAGCTATGAGAAGTATGCATATATGCAATAGTAAATTGTAAATTTGAATTTTAAGAAAAAACAGTAGAAGTGGTCATAATGTGGTCATTTTCTTGTTCTATATATAATGGGTTGTTTAGGGGCCGTTTACCAAACACTTACCCGATAAATGTTTACCGGTAAAATTTAACACTATCAACTACTTACTGAGTAAGATTTCAGTCCACCAAAATTACATCGTATGCAACAATTTACCCGGTAAGCGCTTACCATGGTAAGAGTCATCTTCCTCACTTATTGGATAAGACTCTTGATCTTTGTCTCGCTCTTACCGGGTAAGATTCTTGGTCCTTACCATATTCATCCGGTAAGGTAACGTGACTTAATAAGTGCTTACCCGAATAAGGGTCGGTAAACGGCTCCTTAATCTCTTTAGGTATTTGCTCTACTATGTCTTTTGCGCTTTGCTAAGAAAGGGTGCAACACTCAGGCTTTGCTGTAATGTTGAAACCATAGTGAACCCATTAAACGTCTAATCAGTTATTTTTATCAAAAATATTATAATATAGCATAGATGTCGAAAGTTAAAAAAAAGGAGTAAATATCATGAGAAGATAACAATGGGAGGTTTATATACCGAAAAAATCCACTTGAAGATGCATATATGAACCCATATGAATAATCTGTAACGTCATTTCACATATATATATGCACCTTAAAATAGACTGTTTTCAATAAATTCATATTCTTTCTTATATTCTCATGATATATATATACACGCTTCTTATTTGAACCGAACCGACTTCTAATAAGATTGTTTAAATATTTCATAGGATACACATTAATTAATTAATTGTTAGCACGACACATGCAATAAATAAAACAACAATATCATAATTGATTTAAGTGTCAAACTTGATCATACTTAGCGAATTAACGCTGCCTGCCATTAACCACAAAACCATTTATATATATATATATATATATATATATTGATCATCACCATTCAGCTCCTCCTTAATTAGCCATCCATTACCTGCAGCAAGTATTAATTAATTAATACTTTTAATTTAACTAATTGCGATTAATTCCAATTAATCAAACATGAATTAATCTTACACTAACTGGAGAGGTGTTTGATCTTGGCAAGAGTAATTGTTATTTGGTTGAAGATCATTGACTTGAAGGTAGTTTCGACCATCAAATGGCTGGTGAGGTGCTACTAGCTGATCGTAATCAGAACTTCCAGGCATCAAGCTCATATGCTGCTGTTGGGCTCTTTCGTTTTCAGCAATCTAATTAATCAGCACAATCAAACAAAATAACCATTTTAATCAGTCAACGAATTAAACACATATATAATAATAAGAGATCGTCAAGAGAACCAAAGGACATGATGCAAGACGTGCCTTTGCCCGGAGGAACTGGTTACTGTTATGTAACTCATTTTCCTGCAAACAAAACATACATAGTTTGTGAAAATTGCTATGAACCCTATATATGCATGGTGAGCATTATAGATATATCATTATAATAAAATCGGTTTTAGATGATGTCAAATATATCTAAATGTCTTGATAAACTACCTTATAGGACTTCAGGGTTTATAAGACCAAACAATTATGCATGTTATATGTAAAAATGTTATAAATAGAACATCAGAATGTCCCATCAATTTATTGCAACAACAGTTACATATAACACATAATTATTTGGTCTTACTATTATGACATTTTAGACACATTTGGTTTCTTATAAAACCGATTTTACTACCAAAGATGCTAATATAATAGGAGCACACTAATACTTACTCGCTTTTGCATATACTCGATTTCAGCAAATAGAAGTTCATTCTGCAGATTTAATGGGAAAATTGGCAGATCATGTTAGCTAGATTACTGGAGATTCTAAATGTTCAATTAAAATGGATGACATATATATATATATACTTTTTTTGATCTGATCCTGCTAATCCCTTTCTCTAACTTGCTTTCAAGATTCTTGAGGTCTTTTGCAGGCATGTTTCCCAGCGATTCGCCCATGATGTTCCTGTAAAATTGCCTTCTCACAAAAGCTTATGACATTGATGCCGATGAATTATTTGGAACATCCAAATTAACAGACTCAGGATCCGCCCTTAAAAGTTACCTGTTTTGATTCTGAAGGTTCGCGATCTGGTGACGCAGTTTCGCAGCTTCTTGTTGGTAAAACTGAAATAAAGTGTTGTACCATTTTGTTATAAAAATAAAGCCATATTAATACCATCATATTCTATATGTATGTATATATGTAGATATATGTGTGTGTATATAATCTATCTGTATCAACTGCTAATATTACCTGAGCATTGGCTTCAGCAACAGAGCCACTGCTTGGTGGATCTAGGCATGCCTTTTTGTACCTATCTATGGTTCCTTTCACGCTGTATATATTACAACAAAACAAATATCAACACACAATTATAGAGAAAAAAACACTTCTTTTTAGGATTCCCAGTAAATTCTGGGTATAGATGATTGACCATCTATTTACCATAAAACCATTAATTAAACAAAAACAGATAAGCCACTCCACACAAGTAACAAGCCCTAATGAACATATCATAGAAATCTGAAAACTATTAGGGATAGCCAGCTAGGTTGCAGAGTATTACTAATTAACTTCCAAGATTTGTGTATAGAATAACTGCAACAACTTCATGCTAAATGCATCCATCTTCTTTCATCAAATACATGATCCAGAAACTAGGGTTTTAACTTCTATCTTCACTGTAGTAAGGTAGTACAGTGTATCAACTATTTAGGAACTTTTGCTGGCCAAAAGACATGGACTAAAATTATATATCTGATTCAATGGATTTTTAGCTTTAGTAAATGCAAAGTGATCGATCAAACTGTTTAATTACTTAATTTCTAAGTTTATTTTACATTAAAATTGTATAGATCTTAATTTTTCTAAATATGTTTTATTGGTAACTCTGGTATTTCACACCTTTGTTAGAACTAATCCATGAAGCATTCGTTCGTTTCACTTTGTCTAAACAAAATTTATACATTTCGGCCAACAGATTAGACCACAAATTAAAGGAGTTGATAGAATAATTGGGTCATGAGCTATTTTTCCCATATAAACTGTTTCAAATATATAATCAATCAATCGTCATGAGTCGCACCAATTATCTACATTGTGAAGTTGTTTCGTTCCTACACATCTGACTTTCTTGGGATCTGAAAGCAGAAAGATTGATTGTTGTTGTAAAAACTGATAAAGAATCTGTGTTGATATTAACTCGAAGACATCTAATGACAAAACTAATGTTTCTTTCTATAATTAGCCATGATTGACTGTTTATGCTTAAAGACTCAAGTTACTACCATATTTCTTGAATAGTTGCTGCCACAGAATCTTGAGGTATTCTAATAACAATCCAGGAATTGGAATGCAATTTTCTACAATTGATCATATTTTGAAAAGGGTGTTTCTATGCCTAGCAAGGCATGAACATACCTTTGATACTTCTTCAAGATGACCTAGAAATTTTGAGATCAAATCATACATTTATTGCTTACAGAATTAATTTTAGAACTGCATTTCTTTTATCCATCACAAATACAAGTAATTAAGCTCCGATAATGGTGACAAAATCAAGGATGTTGCCATGTTGGTTGCATTTATACACTAAGGGCCTGTTTACTTGTGGCTTAATGAGCTTAGTGGATAAATGGGCTTATTCGCACAGACTTTTTAGGTTGTTTACTTTGGGCTTAATCACTCAGAAATGGGCTTATTCGCCCAGATGAAAGAAGGAACTTGTCCAGATTAAGCCGGCCAAAAGACTCCCCTACCCTTCTCCTCCATCGATCACACATCTCTTCTCCGGTCAAGAGTATCCTTCAATGAGCGATTTAGACTAGAAACCGACTAAGGTAACAATCGATTTAAGTCAAGGAAGATGTGCGATGGCTGTCCGATTTCACCTCAAATCGAATAAAGGATGCTGTGCGATGAACGAAATCGGATTGCAATGTTGGGTGTGGCTAAGGATCTGGGTGATAATCAGCGGCAGATTACGATGTTGGGTGTGGCTAAGGATCTGGGTGATAATGAGCGGCAGATTGCGATGTTGGGTGTGGCTAAGGATCTGGGTGATAATCAGCGGCAGATTGCGATGTTGGGTGTGGCTAAGGATCTGGGTGATGCGATTGGGTTCGTAGCTGGTAGTTTGTGTGAAATTGCTCCGATTTGGGTGGTTCTGTTCATCGGAGTTGCTCAGAATTTCTTAGGGTATGGTTTGGTTTGGCTAAGCACTAAACACACTTTGCCTGAAATGCCTCTGTGGGTGGTTAGTTTCTATATCCCTAATTTTGCTTACAGTATGAAGATCGTCTTATATTGCTGCTGATTTATCTTGTTTGAAGTGATTGAAATTGTTGTTAGCAGCTTGATTAAATAGTTGGTTCCATTTGGGTGCGTAGTTCATCCTCAAGGGTAAATTGGTCATTTCTATTATTCAGACTGTTGATTCAGATAGAAAAGTAAACAACAACATAAATTTATCCAGACAGACAAATTTATCCASACAGACAAATTTATCCATACAGGACTTAATAGAAAATTTGGTAAACAGCCCCTAACTAGAAGCTAAATAATATAACACATAAGCAACTTTCACCATTTCATATATATTATCTTGTAATTAAATGAAAACTTAAGAGATGAAATCTATCGGCTTTGTAAACTAGGCAAAACCCCTGTCGGGAAAACAAATTTCAAGGCTTTCTTATAAACAAAGGCATTAATTTCCCACTTCCATACACCTTCATAGACCATCTAAACACATAGAAACAAGACGAACATTATGAATTGAGTTTTCATTATAATTGTATTAAATTTCTAACTATTGATCATCAAATATCTAATGACATAATATATATGCATATTTTAAAACATACAATTATTAACAGATGGGATTGAGAATATATATGCAGATGAGATGATATTTGAGTTGACAAAACTGTAGCTGTGTTGTTGTTGGATTGCTTCTGTGTTTTGCTCAAAGGATATATGAATGAAGGCATCCAAAACAAACAGTAAAGGTTGTGACCGGTCAACTGTTGAATCGAAAGGCATTTCACTGGAAAACAGTGTTGTGATTTCAAGAAAACCATAAAATCAACTCAAGTGAATAAAATCCCACTTTTCTCGGAAATCTTAATGATTCTATTTATATCCCTTGTATGTTGTATATTACCTTAATTTTCCCGAAGATACTGATTGGCTGTCTCTGCCACGTCGTCACATATCCCTTCTTTATGATTGGTGAGACATTCCTACGGACAGATCTTTGCCACGTGTCATAAACCCATTACACCCTGGGTAATCCCATTTACTCTCACCCTTTTACCCACCTCGGGTAGATCCAAAATTATTGCTTACCCTTTCTCTGTGTGAACTCTGAGTCAATCAGAGCCGTCCATTTCATGGCAGCAGCCACTGATGCCCATTTACCTCTCTCCCCATGCATAAGATACCCTCCTATTGGTTCTCCAGAACTTGTACCTTCTCTCTCTCTATCTTTATATATATAGATGTATATATATACATATCGCACACAGACACACAAACTCAAATATATCTACGCAAGATCTATGTGTAATCACCTAAGTTGAAATACATCTCTCTTTTAAGTTGGTCTTCCCTTTGTTTACTGTTTCAGTTTCAGCAGTTTGAATACCTTTGGGGAAGTCTTTACTGTGATAACAAAGGGAAAGATCAGTGTGTGTGTTTATTTCACCATTAAAGATATGTGAACTGCTTTTCAAAGAAAAGAAATCATGAAGTGAGTAAACAAAAGGGGCAAGAACTTGCCCATTATGTCAGAAGTCAAGAAACTGAAAATGAAATCTGGGTTATGACGTTACCAAAGATTTCTTTCTTGTTGAGACAAATCTTACCCATACACCTAATAGTTATTTACACTTCTTAGATTTGGATGTGGTTATTTGATTAAAGACAAAATTAATGATATAAAAGAAAACCATTTTGTTCTTAAATATTTTGAGAAAATATGCTAGTGCTACTGGTAACCCTAAATTTAAATATGCAAAGATAAAAAAGGTACTTCTTTTTAACAAGATAGTACCCATCCTTCAAATTTGTACTTCCTAACCCTAATTTATTATTTTAGACTTGTCAAAGTAAATCAAGTAATAAACCCTAATTTTGACCGATATGGAAGACTGATCAGCCATTGTTTATATAATCCCTAAAATTTGGGCATGGATACCCACTTCACCTGCGACCCTAAAATTTAGTCTCAAAAGTATTTCTGATAAAAAAAAACAAAAAAAAAACCCCCTAGTTGCAATTAGCGTTACTTTGAAGCAGAATCTTGTGTGGAAAATGAAGGAGTTTAATTGAAGGAAGTTTATGAAGCCCTAAATGGTAAATCCCTAATATGGTTGATTATGGGGAAAATCTTTTGTGACAAGAAAGATGAAACTTCTTATCAAATATATAAAAATCGTAAATTTGATTTGAAAACCTAATAAAGCTTTTTGGTTTTTCTTGACAAGGCTTTGATGACATCTCTTTTCTCAGAGTCCTTTCATTTTGCTTTGGGTGATGTTTAACTGACATGTTTATTAAGGAAGTGTCAAAAAGATACAAGTCTTGAACAAATAGGAACTTGACAACATCTTTGTAGGCCTTCCCTAGCTACTATACCACTTGTGTGTGTAAGTTCGTGGGTGTATCTGTGTGTGTTTGTGTTTGTGTTTGTGTGTGTGTGTGAGAGAGAGAGAGAGAGAGAGAGAGGTTGAACAGCAATGGAGAAACGGTAGATGGGAAGCTGATCTCAGTGTTCTGCAATACACTTCCTAAATCTTTGCTTATTTGCTTACAACATATCCAATGGTTGCTTTAACAACAGATCTTGTAGGTACCAAAATATGAAACAAATATTGGATCATAAAGAAGAAAAAAGTAAAAAATAAAATAAATTTATAAAACAAGAATAAGCTCATTGAGGAAAAGAAACAAAGCAGAAAAAGAGAAAGACAAGTGAATCTTTGTTCTGCAAGAAAAAATAAGCTAAAAAATCTCACAAACACCTTATGATTGTTTCCAGGTTCTTAAATCTTCACCAGAAGTCATTCACAAATATACCAGCATTCATTCATGTACCATACACACCCAAAAGACATGAAGAAAACCAAAGTCAAAACCATTTTAAACTACTTTTTTGGGTAGGAAAATTAGGAGAAGGTTATGATGGCACATGAATCTTTTGTGGATATTCAAGATTTTGCTCACAATAGATGCAAAATTAGAAGAATCAGAAGTTATATATAATTTACCCAGAAGCTAAACTGTACCTGTTGTTGGCGTACTCATAAAGGCGGCCACGGCTAGAGAAGACGATGAGAGCAACCTCAGCATCACAAAGAACAGACAATTCATAGGCCTTCTTGAGCAAACCACTACGACGCTTGCAAAAGGTCACCTGTCGATTCGTTGTGTTTTCGATCCGCTTGATTTCGATCTTTCCCCTCCCGAGTTTTCTTTGTGGAGACATCTCCCCTGAGTCATTCGGAAACGACATCACGATGCGGCTGAAATCAAGCTCAAAATCATCAAGAAAACAATCGAATTTATAAACTACAAACTTCATTAGAACAACAAAATGAACAGTATCAAGAAACCCAAAAAAGTTGAAAAAAATTTAGCTCATTTTTGCCCAAACAACGTCCTGAACATCAAGGATTTCCATGATCTGTTTCTGTTTTGGGTTTTAAAAACCAACCATACTGTAAACCAAAAACTTTACATGAAATGAAAAGAACACGTATAACTGAATTCCAGATGGTTTTTGGCATCAATTCTCTTGTGGGAGATGAGATTTATGGATGAATGGATACATGCATAATTGAAGAGAGAAACTAATCAAGTTTCAACCTTTTTGATCTCTCTCTGCTTTTTGAGGGTTTCCCACAAATCTGAACAGGAAAGATGCAGAAAATGGAATGGGGAGGTGGGATGGTTGATGAGTATTTATAAAGTAGACAACGACTCTTTGTCCATTAAATTAATAAACCCTATTAACCTTAATCACTTATCTTAATACCAAATATTCGATTCATAAATTTGGTGTATATATATATATATATATTCAAGATTTGTGGCAAAAAAGTATATATATGTATATGCCTAAATATTGACCTCATTCAACACCCATCAAATTTTTGTGCTTAAACAAAAGAAGAGAGAGATATAGAGATAGAAATGAACCTTGATGCAGAAATTGCTCTTTGGACTAAGTTACAGTAAAGCAATGTCTTTCTTAGTACTTATAACACTTTGACGACCCTTTCGAATTAGGTTTAAAATGGCGTTTGACTTTTGTAGTCAAATCTGTGATCTTTCCATCTCAACTGCCCTCTTCCAACTCTATGTAAACAGAGACTTTCTTCTTGTTTTTTCCAACAAAAATTAAAGCGAATATCAATAATTATTAATTCATATATAATTATGTTGAACAATTAATCTCTATTACTTTTGTTAATTAGTTAAATTAATATGTATAAAAATATAAAACGATAAGGTTGGGTTACAGTAAGAATGAAAGTTATGATTAGGAGGGTAAAAGGAATTTTCCTCCTTTGATCAATTCTAATTAAAGATACCCTAATGAGATGTACCAGATCAATTCCTTGAGAAACATAATTAATAGGGTGGGTGTGAGATTAAAAGTGATCAGAAGTTCAGATCTTTTATTACGCTTCTCACTTTAATTCATATTCTCTCACGATCCTTCGTCTTCGTGTGTATGCATATGTGCATACGTATGTACGTACATGCACACACATATATATATATATATGTATGTATGTATAGGGGCTTAATCAAATGAGAACTGAATTGTTTGTGGTAACTGTGAGAACCAATCTCAACCACATATTATAATAATCAATGGGTAAGATTAAAAAGAATCTTAATTAATGTATTTCTATAAATAAATTAHTRTCATTTAATGACATTATATGAACAAGGGCAAGATGGTCATTTTGTACGTTAATATTCTTGTTCAATTGGAATCCAAATATAGTGAAAATACTTTCATGTATTTGAGACAGAGACGATTGCCTTAAGCCCTAGAGTAATCTCAATTTGTGCTACATTGTGGTACATTTAGTGTTGATCATAATCTGTTGGAAAATGATGTGATACATTGTGATAACATTTAGCCTTTGTAATAATATTTGACTGGACATTGTGATAATCAATTTGTGCTACATTGTGGTAACAACACATCTGCTACATAAAATCTGCAGATGTATTAACAACATTAGTACAAATTGGTGTGATACATTGTGATAACATTATTAAATATTATGGATACAATCTTCAACAAATATGTGTGATTTCATGTGATTCATCAGAATAATGAACATGTTTACACAAATGGATTTATTTTTTTGAAATTATTTCACTAAATGATATTAATATTTTATTTTAGGAATGTAAATCAATATTAATTTATTTTAGGGAAAAGTACAATAAAAACCAATGAACTTTCTTGTTTGGAATGATTAAGTCCTTGAACTTTTTTTTGGAACAAATAAGTTCTTGGACTTTCCAAAACATGTTAAATAAGTCATTGAACATTCCAAAATATGTTAAATAAGTCATTGGACAATTTTTGGAACAAATAAGTCATTGGACATTCCAAAAAATGTTAAATAAGCCCTTGGACAATTTTTGGAACAAATAAGTCCTTGAACAATCCAAAACATGTTAAATAACTT
>NC_037539.1:25495359-25497099 GCF_001531365.2 Cynara cardunculus var. scolymus | reverse complement strand
TTTCCATGATCTTGGCCTCTTCTATCATCTCCCTGAGGGTGGACGCCCTTGAGTTTCTAACCATTACCATCATGTCAGCAGGTAGCCCTTTAAGGTAGGCTTTCATCTTGTCTTTCTCTGTTGGGGCCACGTGTCCCACCAAGTTTAGTTTTTCCATAAAGAGTCGAGTGTAGTCTCTTACCGTCATATTTCCTTTCTTTAAGGTTYGGAACTCTTCTTCTATGCGATCCATCTCTTGCTCATTGCAATATTCTTCCATTACTTTTTCCTTGAAGGTGGTCCAACTCATCTTGGTCAATTCGGTGCCATCGATGGTCGAGATGACAATGTTCCACCAGGTAAGAGTTGTACCCCTCAGCATTTGAGAGCCGAATTTCGCTTTTTGCCCCTCGTCACAGTCACAAGCCCGGAAAGCTTGTTCGATCTCTCGAAGCCAGTTCATGCACGCTGCTAGATCGTCTGATCCTTTAAATTCTGGCGGTTTGCAAATCAGAAATGTTTTGTAGGAGCAACCTTTACTCACCTGCCTCGCCTCAATCGTTGCTAACTCTTGAGTTGGGATTTCGTTTCCGGTACCCCCGGACCCCACTATAGTTACGTTCTCGGCAACTGCTTCATTTTTACGATTGTTGGCATCTCTATCCTCCAACAGTTTCATAAAGAACTCTTGTTGATGGGTCATGGCTCTGTTCATGGCGTTCATCATTGTCCCCAACATTCTTGATTCTGGGGTTTCTTCTTCCATAACTGGATTAGAGGTGGTACGATCGACTTGAGGAACGTGATCATCTCCACCACCCAAGGTGTTTTGCCTAGGAGGAAACCTTGTGATGATGGCTCGTGGCGGTTAATCTGCTGTGGACTCGGTCACTGCATGACCTTCCGGAGAGGTATCCCGCCTACTTCGAGTATTTACCATTACAAACTGTCATACAAGAGGGTGAAAGAGAGTTAGGATAGGACGAACACGGAATCTAACATATTACATACCGATACATTCAAAAATTCTGTAATGACAGTAAGTTCAAGCACGCTTGTGTAACAACTTACTCAAAATAGCATTAGCTAAGTGAAATTTTGAATAGGTTATACATAAGAATTCTTACAACTATTGTCACAACTCATGAATGGATACTTTGATTACTCTAATGCTCTCCTATCTTAAAAATTTCTACCCATTCCTCACCCATTGTACTTACGATCTCAGCTTAAGTCTAGGCGTCATGATCCCTTACCTAGTTCACTTAAACTAGTGCTCTGATACCAACTTATAACACCCATTGTACTTACGCCTAGTGAGTTCAATCAAATTCTCAAGATACAATGAAGTCTGAAGATATAATTACTACAAGATTAAGCACTGAAAGAACGCAGTTAAATTAAAACATTTCCAGGGGGGTGTTAAACATCAGAAGATGACGGGGGAGGCCYGATTTACCGTTGATTAAGACGAACACAAAGTAAGTCGTAAATCACCGTTGTAGAGCATCACTTATAGGTTTAAAAACCATTGACATTAACCAAATCCAGTCATTTAGCCATTCGTGATCGTAAGCTCTTTATCTCGGAAATTACACAATAATCACAATGCCTATTTCCGAGTGGTAGTGAAAAATGGGTTGGAAATTACATAATAATCACAATGCCTATTTCCAACTTATACCATGCCTCAGACAATTATAACTAAAACGACTTCCGCCCTACATCACACTACATTTTAGTAATATACTCCATGTATGA
>NC_037539.1:25455709-25494454 GCF_001531365.2 Cynara cardunculus var. scolymus | reverse complement strand
CATATATAAAACTACATCAGTATATTTATATGCGTATATATATATAGTATATATATATATATATATATATAATATTCAAGAATGTGAGAAAATATAAAAATACCTCGTAACGAGATGAGAGGAAATCTCGACGCTAAAGAGACGATTGGAGACGAAAGGGAAGGAAATTTCAGGGTGTTACAGATCATACCACTTACCTTTTCCTTCGCTTATCGCTATCTTTCCCGATTCCCAAATCACGAGCCTTTTGGGCAGCCAGTTTTCCTGTACGGATTCATTCAAAACGCAAAGTTACGCTGAAGCTATTTCACGTTGAAATCTTAAATAGATTGAAACATTAACCTACCAAGCGATATCCATAACATCGAAGTTTCTAAGGGTAAATCGAGAATTAAACAAGAACCCATTAAAATTTTAAATAGGTTTATGCGTAGAGAAATTTGAATCAAGATGGTAAGGTAATTTGAATCAAGGCTCTGGACATCATCTATTGGACATCACCTAATTTACATTGTGGCGAATGTCACGTTTATCAGAGCTATAACTAAAGCCGGTTCAAGTAGGCTGGTCAACATACAATAGGTTTGATGCCTGAATATCAACAAAACAAATAATGATGTGTGGTAAGTCATAATATAAACATACGCAGAATGAACAATGCAAAAACACCAAGTTCAACTCCTTATAGCAACATCGACTCTAGAACATGGAAAACCAACATTTAAAACATCCATAGGAAGGAATTGGCTGGAGAAATCTTTGTATGTGGCTCTTGATACGAGATTAAATAAAAAGAAGCTCATGAATCATTACCAAGCATTATGATGATGCAATGGTATGATTGTTGAGCATGCATCTTCTATTGACAATATGCTGCAAGTGAAGATTAAATATCAAGAAAACCTTAATTTCTCACCTTTTTTAGCATTGCAATGAAATGACCCTGAACAAACTTATATGAGCTGTAAGAGCTCCTCAGAAAATTACAATGAAAAAACTAAAGATTCATTTCCCTCTTACATCACTCCAGAAAACAGAAAATGGAGATCCCTTTTTTCTCCTTAACAACTATGCAAATCTACAACTAATCTACAACGGGATCTCTACAGGCAGGTGATATTACAAAGGCTTTTTGCTCTATCATGACAATAAGCCTAACTGATGAATAAAACAAAAATATGTATGTGTGATCCATAACCTAGCACACCATGTCTCCATTGCCAAATAGAAAACTTATAACACGGAATGAATGAACAAAATGTCTCTCTAATATTCCAAGTCTGGCATTGTTTTCAATACAATTCTGTTACAGTCACTTCTAGCTTCTAAGTTTGAGATCCCGTTACCAAAAGTAATAATAAACCTAGGTTCATAATCAGCAAGATGTTCGACATACAAAGTACAAACATCTAAAAAAAACTTCAGTCAAGCATAATCACGAATTCATGAAAATTGAAAAAGAACACTAAAAAAAGAAGTTAATACCGAGGAGCATGAGAATGTTCAATCTGGTAATAACCAGCGTGATGACCTAAATCATCAACAGATATGCCATTTGGATCGACTAAATTGGGGAACTTAAAACGCTTCTCAACTATCTTATTCTGTTGAAAACTCGACGATCGCAACCCATCATCGTCCTCAACGATGTTGATCGAGCGTTCTGGGAACAAATTAAAGTCCCTGATCATCTTCTTGGCTAGAGTCGATGGAAAGCTAGTGAAGTGCAGGGTTTGATGATGGAAAGGGAAAGGAGCGAAGAAGAAGGGAGTGCGTGTTACTTGTGTCTTGTGCGGAAGAAATGGTGACGCGTTGCTTTTCTTCGTAAGAAACTGCGGACCATCAAAAATGAATCAAGAGGGTACCTGAATCAAAGAAGAGCCTGGAACCTATGAGAATATGAATCGAAAAACCCTAAATTAAAAATGGGCCTCAACGATAGAGAAAGCAGAAATCGATCATAGAAAAGAGGATCGAGAATGGGAAGAGGAGAGCGTGCGATGGGCAGAGTTGCCTTGGGAAGAGGAGAGCGTGCGATGTCACATTGGGAGTATGAGTTGAGAGGATGGAGAGGCGGGAGGATGAATAGACACGCATGAGAATTGCCTTGGGCAGAGTTGTCTTGGGAAGAGGAGAGCGATGTCGTTTGGAGTGGTATTAAAGGGTAGTACTTTATGCATATTAAATTGTTTTTAAGACTAAAGGGGTATTTTGGGTATTTATAAATTTAAGACTTTAAGACTTTGAATGAAAATGCTTAATAAAGTAGTATAGATAAACTAAAATAGTACTCGCACAATACAACGAGATATATCTCGATATTAGTACTTTGTTTTATTTTTTTTTTAACTTTGTCAATGTTATAATATAGTTTTATGTAGTTTTGAGAAAAATATAAAATTGAAGACTTTATAAAAATTTGAAAAGAAAATATAAAAGTTTTAGTTTTTTTTGTGTAATTTCTTTAATTCAATTTTTGATATAATTTAATTTAGGTTTAATAACAAAGTTATTTATTTTTGGTTTAATAATATTTTTTATAAAGGTAATAATTAAGTATTTTATTAGAACTCAATGATTATCCTAATTATATTTTATATTTTTTATATTTAAAATGAGAAGTTTATCTTGTATTTGATTATGTTTATCTGCATTTAGTTACATGAATTCAAACATGGAGTTTTAATAAGTTGTATTATGCAGAATTAACTTGTAATCTTGAATTTTAAGTAATATATGTTAATTAACAGCACTTCATGTATAAAAAATGGTTTTTAAGAGATTTTGCCAAATGCTTTATAATATAGTATAAATGATTTAGACAATTAAATAAAGTAGAAATACAAAAATCTTAAAATTAAAGTATCATTTTATAAATATCAGAATATTAATAAAAAGTATTGTTGGTGAATTATTATGCAAAATTTGATGTTTTATTATTCATAACACTAAAATACGTTATTCATATCAAAATAAGTGTATATATTTCTATTTTTTATTTACTCAATTGCTGCTTACTTGAAGAAATAATTTCCACATTTCTACTCTATCATTAATTTATGAGGTAAAGAAAATTTACCTCTCTATTATAAAACCGTTGTTTAAAAAAATGACATAATTATATATTCTTAAAACTCTATCTTTCATCGTAGACATTTATATTGGGACGAAAAAGTAATGAAAAAAAATATGCATTCACTGACGAGAAAAACATAAAAAATCTAAAATACCCCTCAATTAACAAATTATTTAACGTCAACTAAATGGAGGAACCAAATTCACATATTTTGCAAACCACAATAGTCAGCTTGTAGTTTCGAACTATAGAGATGAAAACCGTTAAAAATGACAAAAAGTATGAACAGGAATATTGTTGTTTACTCACTTTTTTATTAGTAAAACTGTAAATTTGCCATTTTTATTTCTATAGGTCAGCCTGATTTATTCTTTACGGCTGCAACTATATTTCGATTCATCTTGTTTTTCAAAGGATTTCATAACTAAACATTGAACCATTTCATATGATCGGGATAAACGGAGAAAAATAAACGTTGCACCGTAATTTTAAATTAGAAAAGAGATTTCAAAAAATTACATCATAGTTCACAATTTCTAATCTAGAAAAAAGATTTATTTCGTTTAAATAATAACCGACCCGGATCATATGTATCTTGGATAGTAATAGTATTCGTATGTCAGTTAAACTCAACGGCCCAAAAGCCCAACTTATTTATGGATTGGGATTTGGGAATCCCGGACCGGACCTCTTACCCCCGTTCCGTATAACCGTATTCAACCGTAGACCTCCGTATTCCACACCTGCGCCACCATTAACTAGATTGTTTTCCGATGACAGTCGGAGTTTCAGACGGCGGAATGGACTCTCACACAAACAAAGACTTAAAATCTAAGGAGGGCAACAACCAGACGTCCAAGAAATCGCGCGAGGCTGAACGCCGTCGGAGGCGGCGGAAGCAGAAGAAAAACAAGCCCCTCAGTCGAGACGAGACGGGCAGTAAAGTCGATGAGAATGGTGATGGAATTACCGGAGACGATAGCGGAATACAGAACTCCAATCCTCAGAAGGTATTGCCTAGTCTGATTTGCATCTTAGGGTTTACGACATTTTCAATTGTCCTGTTTTTTCAAACTAGAAATTCAACTGGTTTTCCTCAATCTCCAGGTTGCTACTTGTTCGGGTTTTGAATTCACCATTGCTTTATGTTCCTCGGTCAAATACTGCATTCTTCCGATTGCTAGTCCAAATCAGTATTGGTTTTGAAATGACTTGAAAGTACAGTTACTAATGTGTAGAAGCTGATTGTGGCTTGGAAGTTGTAGCTGTATAATTAGGATTATAGTTGCTCAAGCCTCAAAACGGTTGTAGTGCTTTTGTATCATAGCTAGATAGAAAGTTCACAGAACAGCTATTTCCACGAGGGTGGCATATGTTAAGAAATTGATTTGTCACTGGTACAGCTGTACTTGAAACACTAGGTGGTTCCTGATTTCTAGAATGGAGCTAGACTGTTTGTTGGTCTGAGCTGGCTTGAACTTTTATCGAGTTTGGTGCTCATTTTGGCTTGAGATGATTGTATATTTGATCATTAGCATGAGCAAAGAGGCATCCTAAGTTGAGTCAATATTGTTATGTGTATGCGCTTAACTTGTTTAGATTAGGCATTTGGTGTGTAATTTGTGTAAGATGATATTATGATGGGGCTGTTTACCAAATTTTCAATTAAGCCCGGTATGGGTTAAGTTGTCTTACCGGATAAATTTGTCCATCTGGATAAACATTTGTTGTTGTTTACTTTTTTTTTCCCCCTGAATCAACAGTCTGGATGATGGAAATGACTGTTTTACCAATTCGTACAAAAAATCATCAGATTAGCAAATTTATCAAAAATTGAAGAAAAATCAACAGTAGGTGATCCAGATTCTAGAGGATACACAAATCGAAGAAAAACTAACAAACCCACATGAGGAAAAACCATTAAAAGACCCAAGTTTGAAGAAACTTCAAGTCGATTTTGGTGTTGCAGGGGAGTTCAAACAGGTAATGAAAAAACATCAACAAACCCACATGAGGAAAAACCATAAAAGATTGATGAAAGTGAATCCCAAATTTGAAGAAACTTCAAATCGATTTTGCTGACGCAGGGGAGTTCAAACAGGTCATTGCTTTTGGAGATTGGGGTTTCGATTTGGGTATTAGGATTTCGATTTTGGGGTTTTGTTCTTGGTGATGCATCGAAGTCAAGAGAGATGAGGAGAGAAGCAACCATTCGCCAAGGAGATGCAGGTTTTGGTCTTGGGTTTTTGTTCTTGGTTATGCGTCGAAGTCGAGAGAGATGAGGAGAGAAGCAACAATTTCGCGAAGGAGATGCAGGGTTCCAATTTCAGGAAGGAGATGCAGGTTTCAATTTCAGGAAGGAGATGCAGGTTTCAATCTCTGAAGAAGATGCAGATCTCGTTGGGAGAAAGAGACGCGCAAGTTTTTCTTTCTACAGAGGCCTTTTTTTATTCTATGGATAGAGAAGGTAAATTTTATGACTGAATGGGGACAAGAGAGCCTACCAGCTGTGCGGATAAGCCGGTATATTTTCAAAGTAAGCCCCAAGTACTATGGCTATGCGAATAAGCCGGTTAAGCCATTAAAACCCGTTAATTCACAAGTGAACAGCCCCATAGTGTGTCATGTGTACACCACTACATCCAATATACACATTCTTATTTCCCGCTCCTCTGTTGCGTGTGTGTCTATTTATCTGGCACTTTTTCTCCCCAAAATATATGATATATTGGGCTTTTTACTGAGAATAAGTAATAACTTTACTATATGCATAACTTTCAAGTTACTGAAATTTTGTGAATTGGCCTTCAGTGAGTGTGACACAAGTATGAGAAGGGGTGTGATCATTGTTGATTGTTTTCAAGGATACATTATTCTGTTTAAAAAAAGATCCTGATCAATGAGAAGAATTAATTATTTGGGACATTCTCAAAAAGAAAATGTCGTTTATTTCAAGGCGAAGGGGAGCAATGTCTATTTTTCTATGCGATGTACCGAAACAACTGATATGTTCTCCTACATTAGAAGGGTTCTTGAAGCCAAAAGACTTCTCTAACATAGAGATGACAATAATGAACCTAAGACTGTCTTATTAGTCGTTGGCCACTCAAATTAATACATAATCATTGTATCCGGTAAAGCCAAATGTCAAGTGCTCATGGTAAGTTAGGGGTTATACTCTTGCACCACATGCCTTTTTCTCTATCAAATTTCATATGCACCATCTATCTTGGGATGGAGGGAGCTTCCACTAAGCTATATTCTTGTCTATTCTTTTTAGCTAGCTGATTTTGTGCTGATTTTTGCTCATTTCTAGTCCACCTTCATTTTTTTGCATGTAGCTCGCTTGTTTGAGGACTGAGGTTTGTGTTAACTCCCAGTTGCTTGTGAACAACTTCATATTGACATAGTCAAAACTACAAGTGTCAACCGAGATTTGTTTGAGATCATTTAACCTAAGAAATTTTTTATTCCACTCAGGCTAAGAGTTGTAGCAAACTAAAGTGTGAGCTTGATGAACCATGTACTGGATTTGATGACAATCCCATTTTGTATACCAAAATATTGTTTTCGTTTACAATAGCAATGAAGGGTGAAGAAAGAGTTATTTTGGTGTTGTATTATCTGGCAACAAAATATATTGTCATTTATATGTAAAGGAAGAGTGGTTTTACCCTATGCTGTTAATTGCGGATAGCGGACACTAGCAAAATAACAGTGGTCAGATTGCGGTGACCGATATTTAGGGTCAGTTGCGTTCGATATTAACGTTACTTTTTGGGGGGGTTTTTGGGCTTTATTCTCAATCTTTGTTTTTGGATAGTTGGGCTTTATTTCTGGTCTTTCTGTTTTTGGGGTTTATTTTTCTTAAGTTTAATCCATTAACATAAGTTGGAAGAACTAGGTTTCTCTATCAACAACCTGTTTTAGTCTTTAAACTATCTGTTCTTCTGGGCTCTATTCGGCGATCTCATCTGCTTTAGACGACCACGACCCACGAGTCTCAGGCTCTCAGCTTCTGTTCCAGACTTCCAGCTTCTAGCTTCTGTTTCCAACTTCTATTTCCAGCTTCTGTCTCCAGGTACCACGAGTCTGGAGTCTGAATTCTTAATCTTGGTTGATAAGAAAATTGAAGCAGATTGGTCAATTAAACTCCCTCTGCTCCAACTTCTGCTCCCTCTGTGGATGCAAGAGATGGCCTCCTTTGGTCAGAAGTACGAGAAGCAACAGGAGGTAATGAACAAGTTGGGTCAAGTAACAAGAAGTAAAAGGGAGTGCTATAGGGATGATGATGATGATGATCACGTTGGAGATGAAGGGGGAGAAGGGGAAGGGGAAGCTAGCCTAAGCGAAGAAGTGAACGTATTAGATGATGTTGACTCAAATGCTGAACGTATTTTGCAAATGATATGTTTATGTAGGCATATTATATATATAATTATATATAATTCTAAGAAATATTATATGAACCGCTTTTTTTGGACCGCTATACCACCGCTATTTCAAATATCGGTCCCGACAGCAGTTTTGTATTTTCACCGCTATAACAGCATAGGTTTGACCTCAGACCTTGCCCACCTTATTTGTAAACGTGTTTTTGTAATTTTGATTGTCGGTTTCACTTATCCTGTGGTGAAGAATACAACAGTTTCATTTGTTGGGGGCATGATTCATGTATTTCTTAATTAATGAAAGTACATCGTATTCATTTAATTTAGGGTTACAAGCTGGTTTTCAAGTATGATATAGTTTTTGCCTGATGCTAACGTAAAGTGGTTTTATATTGCTTTGGTTTGCATGTCTATAACTCTATATCCATGATTCCTATATATCGAACGTCATAC
Source organism: Cynara cardunculus var. scolymus (assembly GCF_001531365.2). Taxonomy (NCBI): domain Eukaryota; kingdom Viridiplantae; phylum Streptophyta; class Magnoliopsida; order Asterales; family Asteraceae; genus Cynara; species Cynara cardunculus. The sequence goes on along the minus strand of NC_037539.1, from coordinate 25,486,534 downwards.
TGCTTAGTCACCTTGCACAGATAATGAACATTCATTTTGGTGTGGTGGTGTTGTAGCGATTATTAATTGTCTTGTAATTGTAAGGTTATGGAGCAAGTTGAAATAGAGTATATCCCTGAAAAAGCAGAACTAGATGGTGACTTGGATGATGAATTCAGAAAAGTGTTTGAGAAATTCACTTTTAAAGAATCTGCTGCTTCTGAGGTAAAAAGGGTTCTTATTCTCTCTTCATGACTAAAGATCTTAATGGCTTATTTCGTCTTAGTCTGAACTCATCCCTTGTTTTTTAATTTAATTCGTTCAGGAGAACGATAAGAGTGAAGGGGCTGCTGTCACTGCAGTATCAAATAAGAAAGCTAGTTCAGATTCAGAGGAAGAAGAACAAGATGACCAACAGAAGGAGAAAGGTGGCATATCTAATAAAAAGAAAAAGGTTATATTTTGGATATTTTGGGTGAATTTGTAGCCATTCTTTTTCTTGTCATTGATATCTTTGTTCTAATTTATTTCCTTGTGGGGACATTCTATTTAGCTTCAGCGCCGGATGAAGATTGCTGAACTCAAGCAGATTAGTTCCAGGCCAGATGTAGTCGAGGTGATTTTTTAGAGTTTCTTCATGTCAGCTCATGCTTATTGGTTGATTACTTGATTTTACTCTATCTTGGCTGACCTTAGTTGTTCGTCATTCTAATATTGATTTCATAAGAACTTGAAACGCCGAATTCTGCATGCCCATACCCAAGCATGTTCTGCTGAATAAAATTGTTTTTGATTAAATTTGTTCTTCCTCCTTCCTCTTTTTCTTTTCTTATCTTTTGATAATTTATATCAGAAGTGCTTCCTCCTCTCTTTTTTAGATTATTCTTCATCTATGGATTCTGGAAGCTTCTTGTTCTCTGCATTTTAAGCTGCTAAAGGTTCATAACTTCAGTGGACACCTATCTATCCTATATTATAGAGCATTTAGGTTTTACCTCTCAACTACTCTTAAATTTTCAAGAATATAAGTGTTAAAGCATTAAGTACAAATCAATAATCTATACAGAATCTTCAATGTTTATATTATTCCTATTTTACCCCTTCCGTGAACAATAAGAATGGAAGCTTGAAGTGTTTCTGGAAACTCATATTGCCCTTTCCATATGAAACGGATCAAGTTTTGGAAACTCACATATTTATCTCAATTATAAAAAAATCTAAATTATTTTAAATACAATTATTTTTATAATCAAACAAATTATATCAAAATCTATCTTCTCAATTTTTTAACCTGGTTTTCAAAATTTCAGTTGCGAGTATATTCACATGCGACTATATTCATACAATATTTTTACTATATTGTACAACATTTACAACTTAGGAGCTGGTTGATTGGTTTTCCATCAAGTCCTTTATGGATAAAATTGTTTGTGTGGATTAATCTCTATATAGATTGGGAAGGTTTTTGTTTGGGAGGGTCTTTTCATAGATAGAAGGAGCATCTTTTTTGATTGGGAGGGACATGTTTGGAAAAAAAAACTTTGCTTTCTGCATAAACTTCCCCCTAGAAGCTTACTAAATAAGCCATTTTCTATATCATTCAGCCACTACCAAATATATCATTTATAGCTGACCGAATAAGCTGAGTCCCATTAAGCTTTTTGAGCTGCTAACAAATAGGCCCTTATTACTACATACACATAATCTTATTAATATGTTTGAACTTTACAAACCTGACTCATAATCAACCATTCAATTGATAAACATGTTCAAATACAAGATAGATTGAGCTCTAGTACTACGGTAAAGAACTCCATAAAACTAATAACCAACGTAAGACTCTCGCTTTCAAAGCCATGCAAATTCATAAAATAAAATCAAGATTGCCGAAATAGAGATGTATTACGCTGCAGTGCACGGGCACACTTCTAGTTCTCTCATAATTAACGAGGATCATTCGTTGATTATACATGTAATTTACAACTTGCTAGTCTCATCATGCAGTCATGTCTGATTTGTTAATGGTGGTCATCTGTTGTCTCACTGCACTAATGCCTGTGCATATCATTGTCTTTAGTATGCCAGTCATTTTATTTGCATCTTTATCACCAGCATTATCAGTTAATGATTCATTTACATGAGTTTCAGGTGTGGGATGCTACCTCAGCTGACCCTAAATTGCTGGTTTTCCTCAAATCATATCGCAATACTGTTCCAGTGCCAAGACATTGGTGCCAGAAAAGAAAATTTTTACAGGTGATTCATCAAATAAGAAGCAATTGTTGTGGGAAAAATATGTTGCATCCACGGGTGTATATACCTTGTTTTCTATGAGAGCAAATACTTGTGCAGTAGACTTGAAAAATGAGGGATGCAGGGAAGCGGGTGATGAAAAATACGTTGATGAGGTTTGTCTTATATGTATATATGTGGTTCTTGCAGGGGAGCGGCTGTGACAATCTTGGAGCCTGGACATGTAGGTGTTTTTGCGAATGAGACTTTTAAATGGTTACTGTTGATATATTTGCTAACGGGGGTTGGGAACTTGTATGTTGCCTTAAACTAAAATAAATAACAATGCACTTTGCATGATACACAATGGGGACTATTCATCTGTGCAATCTGGATGCTGATTATTTGGTTTTGCATTTCAGATATTTCTGCACTGCATAGTGCAGAAGCTTTTATACAGATATGACAAAAACAAACTCTAGTCTGTTTTGGTTTCTACTTTCTAGCAGTGTCATAGACAGTCAGTGTCCTTTTTTTAAGTGTAGGATTGTCTTATTTATTTCTATGCTGATTGACTTGGATCTCATCCAGTTTTGAATTTGTGTGGCAGGGGAAACGGGGTATTGAGAAACAGCCATTTCAACTTCCTGACTTTATTGCTGCCACAGGAATTGAGAAAATTAGACAGGTAAGATAAGATCTTGCGACTCCTGTTCTGTATAGCAAGTTTTGCTTTTAATTGGCTACAAAATATATCTCTAGCCTAACATATTATGCTTTCATGCTCTGTGCTTTTTACATTTAGAGCTGTTGGTTTTTATGAGTGCAAATTTTTGAAATATTTGCTCTTAAAAGATGGACACTTGTTCCTTGAATGTTATGACCCTGCCTACTCATCACCCATCTCCTACAAATACGCATAAATCCTCTAATGTTATATATTGTTGGGTACATAATAGATGAGAAAACATCATTAGAAGGGAATATGCAAACTTAAATTTAATAGTTAGAACTTTGTGAGTGACAAATTGCAAGTTACAACTAATGAACGAGAAGAAAAGCAAAGAGCCATGTCCTTTTCATTTGACTTATTTTCAGAAGTCAGATGTTCTCTGATTTAGGCCTCTGGGAACTATTTGTTGTTTTGAATAATTTTGTAGTTAATGCGAGACAACAATGGAGGAAAAGAGAATGGATAGAAAAAGATAGAAAATAATAAGGCTTAACTAACTGGTCCTTCAATTTCTTTCTTTTTAATTGTTTATAACCATTTAGAAATGAAATAAATTTTGGAAGTAGAAAGTCATTTTACTTTTCAAAGCAAGCAAATTGAACCAAGACAGTTTTGGGTCCCCAAATTTCTTCTATGTTTTTGGGAAATAGGGAAGTCTAAAATTTCCTTTCATTTTTGTTTCCTGTTCAACTTATAAGCTCAGAAAAAGCTGTTCTGTTTCGTTTCACATCATTCTTTTTCCTTTCCAAGTTGTCATCCTTACAAACTACAAACAAGGTGTCATGTATTTCTATGAGGGTTAATATCTCCCAACTAGCCTACTGAATTGTTTATTTATCTATTACCATGTATCCAATTTTAAAATCTGGTCTATACCTCCCCTAATGCGCCCCTACAATCTCCCATTTACCTAGTGCATTTGGAGATACCCCATCATATCAAACACTGTCTTCTTGTTTCCTCTCGCTTTGGTGTCACTTAACCTGTACCCAGTCATCAACTTCAGACATGTGCATTTTCGCTACACTGATCATATGTGTATCTATTAGTTGACAGCCCAAGTGTTTGAATTTTGATTCATAGATCGCAATAAGTCCCCAGTTGAATATTGAGGGTAAAACCTGAGGTAGACTGTCCTTTTCTTCAATAAATGCAACACAGTTCTTTTCTTCACCGAACAGGCCTGCCTACATCCCACCCCCACCCTGCATTCATGCGGGATATTCATTTGGTTTAGTTGGTTCACTTTTGAGTTTGAGCTCAAATGCAATATGCCGATATGGAGAAGAAAAGGATGTCATATACATAGCCGTTTCCTGCAAGCAGTGTGGCTTTGTTCGTAATTCAGACATGTGACCTCTGGTTTGCAAGGATGCAATCTTATCACTGAGCCAGTAATTAATCCCACAACATTCTCTGTCAAGAAAGAGAATAATCTATAACATTTTCTTAGGGAAGGTGGTGGAAGGAGGACCAAGGTTGCTTTTAGTTCTATGGCTATTGCAAATTAAAATGATGACAAGTGGCATATACCTAATAATCTCAAATTAATTATCCAGTGATTAAGATTGAAAGAATGAACTCATGAAGCATCTCCAACTGTCTTTAGTTCATCGGGGTAATATATGTGGCTCCATTAACATAAGAATTCTATGACATTGTTGAAACTTCGGAGGTTGAACTTTTATCTTGCTGTTTTTTGCAGGCTTATATTGAAAAGGAGGATAGTAAGAAGCTTAAACAGAAGCAACGTGAGCGAATGCAGCCAAAAATGGGAAAGATGGATATCGATTATCAGGTTTATTCACTTGATTCTTGTGTAATACATGGGATTATAGTGTATCACTGCTACTATGTTTGTGGAAAATATATGCTTGCTGGTACTTTTTTTCAGTTTCACTTCTAAGTCTGGGGTTTTGACATCAATCCTGAAATTGATTTGCAGGTACTCCATGATGCTTTTTTCAAATACCAGACTAAGCCAAAATTGACTTCACATGGTGATCTCTATCATGAAGGAAAAGAGTTTGAGGTAACATACCCTTTTATCTTCACTACCTTGTAAATTTATCGGAATAATTTGGGCGAGGAATGATGTCATGTAGCCTTAGTCACTTGCCAGACAGTGTTAGACGAGATAGAGGGACTAACAAGGGCCAGTTCTCTTTAAAGTAAAAACAACAGCTTGTTTGGATGTATGTTCTCTTACCTATATTAGCTCTCGGGTTGGGGCATCAAATTTATCCATTGGACCCTTATCCTGAGATAAGGTGTTAATTCAATGGCAAGACATGGCCTAGCCTCTTGGATGACAATCTTGCCTCATATTTGGTGCCTATTGTGTAATTGTCTTAAGATTTTTGTGCTCAATTAAGCGAGCTCTTTTTCCAGATAGCTAACCACGGATACAAATTTGCACCTATTCATCCCTATGGATAACATATGGATGTCAGGCATGTTTGTCCTACTTGATCAAATTTATTCACTTGCTGACATCCACTTCATGTCATGAACCAATGTTTTTAGATCTGAACCTTGTCTTACTTTTATTCAAAAGGCAGCATGCACTCTAATAATTGCCTAACACCACTAATAGAAGTATACATTCTTTTCAATCAAATGGTAAGGGAATATTTGATCATCCAGTAACCATTCTTTCTTAAATGGTGAGGTGCAATTCATGACAATATGATGTTTATGGCATTCATAATTGAACCTACTTTACGTTACACAGGTAAAACTTAGAGAGATGAAGCCAGGTACCTTATCACAGGAACTAAAAGAAGCGCTGGGAATGCCAGAAGGTGCTCCTCCCCCATGGCTTATTAATATGCAGGTGGGTGCTGCACTTACATTTGTTCTGCTACATGTTAAACAAATATCTCTATTCATCTTAAGGATTTTTATTCTTAAATAAGCCTCAAAAGGATGACAAGTATGTTGGCTATTATAAGATATCGTGTCTGAGCTTTGTGTAGTCTGATTAATGACAACTTTAATTTCCAGAGATATGGTCCTCCACCTTCTTATCCACATTTAAAGATTCCAGGATTGAATGCTCCTATTCCACCTGGGGCTAGCTTTGGTTATCATCCTGGTGGTTGGGGAAAGCCACCTGTTGATGAGGTAGGTTATTCATTTGACATGGTCTTATCTACTTTATTCTATTTCATGCTAGCCTCTGAATTTTATCTTTGTTTTCTTGTTGCTGAAGTTTGGGCGGCCAGTCTATGGGGATGTTTTTGGGCAACAAGAAGAACCACCCAATTATGAGGTACTTACATGTTGCCTTCTTTTTTGTTATATGTTTGCAGGCTTGTTTTGAAGTAGAATTTTCATGGTAATAGATGGTTTGTAGCAAGTTAGAAGAGCAAGTATTTAGTAACAAGTTTTTTCTTCCTTTGGTTAGAATGCTGAAAGTATATGACTATATGTTACTTTGATGGATGTGTACTTCCACATCATCTCATTGGCATCTCTAAATGTCAATTCAGGAAGAGCCAGTCGATAAGAGTAAGCATTGGGGTGATTTAGAGGAAGAAGAAGAGGAGGAGGAGGAAGAAGAAGAAATGGAAGAGCAATATGAGGAAGAGGAATTGGAGGATGGCATTCAGTCGGTTGATAGTCTCTCTAGGTATCACATATCCCTTCTATTTGCCTACAAATTTTACGGTTATGGTTTTCAGCACAGAAATGCCTCATGTTTCAAATAATTGGTCACCCATCACCACTCAATCACACTGGATGTTACAGTTGCACATATGACATAGGTATAGGCATGTTTTTTTCTTTTCTTCTTGAAAGTGGGATGAACTTATAATTTGTGTATTATTCAGTACCCCAACTGGCGTAGAGACTCCAGATGTGATCGACCTTCGCAAACAGCAAAGGAAAGAACCTGAGAAACCGCTTTACCAAGTGAGTGTGTTCTCCATTTAACTAACTACTTCCTTTTTCTTCCAAATTTATAACTGAATAGTCTTATTTTATTTATTGCACTGGTACAGGTGTTGGAAGAAAAAGAAGAGAAGATAGCTCCAGGAACCTTGTTGGGAACAACACATACGTATGCAGTCAAATTCCTTATCAACATGAATAATATTTTTAGCAATATCTTTGTTGTCTTTTCCTGAAATATTTTGACACCTTTCTTTTCTGGCATCAGCTACGTGATAGGTGGTGCCCCACAAGACAAGCCGGCAGGCAAAAGGGTATTTGTATAAATGATAATTTTATGATGAAAGAAATGATGTATGTGTGGGTTTGGAATTGAATAATATGCTATTGGTTGACAGGTTGATTTGCTTAGAGGTCAAAAAACAGATAGGGTGGATGTGTCTTTACAGCCTGAAGAGTTGGAGGCAATGGAGAATGTGTTGCCTGCCAAGTGAGTTTTGTCAATCATACATACATACATACATACATACATCCGTCATTATGAGTTATATATATATATATTTCTTTTTGTGTTTGTTAGATATGAGGAAGCCCGTGAGGAAGAGAAGCTGCGTAGTCAACGGGAAGACTTCAGTGACATGGTTGCAGAGGTGTGTTATATTTATTTTGAATTTTCAAACATTTAAGAAAGAAAACAAGTTTTGAATTATTATTAATATATGTGACAGAATGAAAAGAAGAGGAAGAGAAAGATGCAGGAGAAAGACAGCAAGTCAAAGAAAAAGGATTTCAAGTTTTAGGACACAAATGCTGCATGTATTATGAGGTACTGTGATTGATTATGGTAAAACTAGAATCTGCTGACATGCTTTCTATGAAATATACAAAAACCAACTTCACTCTGCTCTTCCTTCACATTTTTGCCTGTCCATTGTATGTATGTGGACAAAAACAGACTATGATTGGTACATGTGTCTGGACAAAATCGCTGAACTTATCTTACATGTTTGGGACAGAAATGGGATAAAAGTAAAAACAATTACCAATCTACCTTCATTTGATACAACCCTAATATGGTATTTGGTTTAATGTTAATCACAAACCATCGCCTCTGCCGCCACCTCTATAATCACCACCATCGGCTATCACTATAACCGTCTACCACTACCTCCATATACACCACTGTTTGCCATGTTTACATCGTCCATAACCACATCTACCACAACCTTTGTTGATCACAACCACCACTATCACCATCACTTCCAACTCTACCTCTTCCACAACCACCACCCCCACCTTTATATCCACCACTGACGGTTGCCACCACCATAACTAGTAATCATCCACGATAGGTGGTTAAGTTGACATACTAACCCGATGCATATGGCCTATTCATTAGACCTACCTATTTGCTACGGATGCTCCATGGTATTACTAGTGCATTATCATCGTCCATCATCTCCACGTCCTCCATAACCGCCGTTTCTACCACCACCACCACCACCGTTTATCAGATATCGCTTATAAGATAGAACCATATTATCCCTTCCCATCCTGGATGGTGATTGAATAAGCCATTATATATATATATAGGGGTCCATTCAAGAGAGAACTGACTAGTTTGTGGTAACCGTGAGATCCAATCTCAACCACAAATCAATAGATAAATTAGGAAATTTATAATTTTGTTAATTTTTAATTAAAATTATAATGTAAGGACATTTTAGGTATTTTCTCTCTCTCCTCTCTTCTCTCTCCTTCCCCGTCTTCCGGCCACCGTCCTCCGGTGATATCACAATGTGATACTCAAGCACATATAAGATGTATTGTGATACCATTGTGTTACATATCCGATCGACCGCACAAACGATCACAATGTGATACGCAATCACATATAAGATGCATTGTGATACCACTGTGGTATCACCGGAAGACGATGGCCGAAGGACGGAGAGAGAAGAGAGGAGATGGGAGAGAAAATACCTAAATATAAATAAGCCATTATCATATATATATATATATATATATATATATATATATATATATATATAAAAGGTGTAAGTGCGGTTAAGATGTCACCAAAGAGATCCCAAGTGAAAAGAGGTACTTTGGTTTTTTAGTCTTAATCTTTTTTCTATAAAAATAAATTACATGGTTGGTCCCTTCCCTTCCCTAATCCCTACTCTTTTTTTACACTAGAGCTAGAGGTTATTTTACCTTCTCAGGCATAAAATCCAAAAAATGGAGCATACCACGTGGCCCATCTTTGTTTATTACTTCATAAATTTTCTTCATCAGTGATTTCTACAATACTCACTCCTCCATGTTTTCGTCTTTATCCTTTCTTTTTTACTCTTTATCTTTTACAGTAAATTACATTTTTGGTCCCTCTGATTGTATCTCCTTTTAAACTAATTATAGTTTTAGTCATTTTGTTTCACTTTTAATCCCTCAAATTAACTAACTTCTGCTAAATAGGTCCATTAAACTATTATCATCTTTTTCGTATTTGTTTAGTTTTCAATTAAAAACATAAAGAAAATATATTTATTATATATTAAATTATACATACATACATACATATATCACGCCGTGAGTCGCTGGAAGAAAGGATATACCGGACAGGAGTGGTGGTCGAAATGGGTTTAAATATACGTGTTTATGAATAAGGTGAAGGTGTACGGAAATGATCTTATTGGTTGGGTGTAACTGGATGATTCCACGTGGGAGAAGGATGATGAGTTATGCAAAAAATGGCTCCGATAAGGGGTAGTAACGATTTGTTGAGGAGTTTGAAGATGGTGGGATATAGAGTGTGACATTACATTAGGTGAAGTGAAGGTGAGAGGGACCATCATGGTTTATAAATATTAATATTATAATAATAATAATGTATACTATGAATATGATAATAGTAACAATATATTTATTTGATTTAAAGTTAAAAATTAAGTAAATGATGAAAAAGACCAAAATACCCTTGAGTTAATGGACCTATTTAGTATTTAATAGAAGTTAAACCAAAGGACTTACAGTCACCCAAAATCATAATTAATTCAAAAGATTGGCAACCAAAATGTTTTAAATCCATCCGTTTGGCTGGTTTTAAAGTACATGCACACAATTACATAGAGATCTAAATAGAAAAGGTTAAAATACCGTAATAATAAAAAATGAAGGTTAAAGAAAACTCCATACTTATTTCAATTATTGACAAAATATATTTAAATATACATTTATAAACCTACAATATAACATGTAACATCTGCTCTCTCTCACACATATATAATACATCTTTAAATATATCTTTTTTGTATTTTTTTTAATGATTTATGTATGAATTTTGTATTTTTACTTTTGTTTAAATTTGGTCTTAATTTAATAATATTTATAATTAAAATAGTTAATATTTGGAGAGAAAAATAGTATAAAAGTAAAGTTTTTTTTATTAACCTGGATATCCAACCTGTTATACGAGCTGACTAATCCTAGGGTAACCATCTGCTTTGCAGGTAGCCCAAAGTCACCGCATTTGAACCTTCGTAGTCACAAGAAGATTTTTGTTTCTTCTTGGATTTGAACATGAGACCTTCAGATACTTTTGATCTTTGAAGTTAAACTCAAACCAATCATACACCACCCTTGGGGTTATTAAAGTAAAGTTATGACTTATGAGATGAGGTCCAAGATGTAATTAATGGAGTGTATGATCAACTTTAACCTCCGAAACAAGACAAACCGACCATTCTCTGTTCTCTTTCCTTTTCATATCCCTATCTCCTACCACCCTAATTTTGTTGGCCCTATTATCATTTTCTTTTTTTCTTTTTTTATTCCATTAATATATTTAATAAATTTGGATTTTATATATCAAGGAAAGCGACACCCTTTTGAGATGCTCCATCGGCCATAGTATTCATCTCATCATCAACATAAATCAAAACATGATCTATTTGTGTTGCGTAGGTTTGAACCCGACACCTTATATGAATGTTATTATCGTTGGACAATAGAACACATCAATGAAGATGATCTGATAGAGTTTTTAGCATAATGTTGGGTTTTTTTTATTTGATACGTGTGTGTGTATATATATATATATATATATATAGAGACTTGGGGTCATGCGAGATCAAGAGTTTTTCGTGAGACCTGTAAGACCAATTCTCAATCTTTGGATTAGATCTACAAGCTGAACATTCATAATCACAAAATTGCCACTATGTAATTTTAGACCATTAGATCATTAACTTATAAAGTTGATCAATGAACATAAATTGGTTTTACGGGTCTCACGAAAAACCCTTGGTCTCACGTGAATCCAACCATATATATATATATATAGGGGTCCAATCAAGGGAGAACTGATTAGTTTGTGATAACTGTAAGATCCAATCTCAACCACAAATCAAATGATAAATTAAGAAACTAATATTTTTGGTAATTTAACTTAAAGTAATAATTAAAGGACATTTTAGGCATTTTAAAATTTTTATCTCTCCCCTCTCTCTCTCTCTCCTACCTCCGGCCTCCAACGAACACCACATGTTATACCTAAAATACACCAAGATACACAATGTGATACCCAAAATACATAAAATGTGATACCCAAAACATATCACGTAAACTTTGAGATCGTTGTGATATCAACTGTGATACCGTTGTGATACCAACTGTGGTACCATTGTGATACCAACAAGATGACCGTAGGAGGTCATCGGAGTGGTGGTGGATGCCGGAGAAGGCCATCGGATTTGGTCCATGTGTGTCCGTGTGTGTGTATATATATATATATACATATATTAAAATTAATTAAACTAATTAAAGTAAATTGAATAATCAACACAATTTACTAATTTACCCTTTGTTTTATTTTAGTAAATAACATTAATTATTTAAAATGATTGACTCATATTGAACCTCACAGTTATCATAAACTATCTAGTTCTTATTTGATTAAACCCCCCTCTCTCTATCTCTCTCTCTCTCTATATATATATATATATATATATAATGTTTTGGATACAAATATTATCACGTAATTGGATGATTAAAAACACACTTTCATTTAATTTTTATTGCAGGAAACATACTTTTTTTAACGTATACGACTTTATCATCTATAGTTTAAAAAATATTATATTGATATCTTATGGTTTCAAAAGAAATATATATATCTTGAAAAGGGTACTTTCAAAAACATATTACTATTAACCTTATGTATTAAAGACGAAGAATCGTGTGAGAAGAAAAGTTATGGCGGGAAATATAAGAAGAAATCTGAACCCTTGATCACTTTTAATCTCATGTCCATCCATGAATTACACTTTTAAAAAAAATTAATCCAGTACACACACAAACTAACTCATACATTCACGATTCACAAAAAAAAGTATATGATGTATGATATATTTATTTACATATATAGATAGGTTACATTATGTATGTAATAATATAGGGGTAGAATGGGAATTAGGAGCCAAATGACACAAAAAGCACTATCAATGGTCTCAATTCTCCCGTCCCATGTGATTGTGGCTCTCCACTGTTCCCTATTTCAAGCTTAATGTCCAATTTCAAAATCTATCAATAAATTATATTAAGTTAATTATATTTTTCAAGAGGCTAACTAATTAACTAATTAATATTTTTATATTACTATTTATAAAGACCTTCATTAAATACAAAAAATGAAAATGAAAATGAAAATTGTGTTTGTTATCTAAGCGTTTACAGGTAAGATTTAACACTTTTTTTTTGTCTTACCAGATAAAATTCTCTGCCATCAAAATGACATCGTATACAGCAAATTACTCAGTAAACGCTACCTGGATAAAAGTCGTGATGCTTACTTACAAGACAAGATTCTCAGCCATTGTCATTGCTCTCATGGGTAAAATTCTCAGTACTTTATGTGTTCATCGGTAAGGTAAATGACCCGGTAAACACTTATCGGATAAGCATTCAGTAAACGGCCTCTTTATTATCAAATATAAGATTCTCGATCATTCTCTCGCTCTTATCAGGTAAAATTCTCAATATTTTTCATCAGTATGGTAAGTCATCCGGTAAGCACTTACCGGATAAACATTCAGTAAACGGATATAACATTTTTATAACATTTTTACCGGATATAACATTTTTATTTGAATATTTTCAACAATGCTATATTCTATTAAACATTTTCTATACAATTTGTAATTAATAGATATATATTAAATATTATAACAAAAATAGAGTTTATAGGACATAAAAATGTCTAAATATTATAATAGACTGTTTTATAAGACATAAATTTACAGATTCAAACAATTGTATGTCATATATAAAAGTATTACGATTAGTTTATAAGAAGTTTTTGGGCGTCTTAACAATTTTTTTGACACTTATAAAATAAAGTGTCGTCGTATTAGTTTTTTTATACGACACTTTTGAAAAATGTCCTATAAATATATATTTTTCTATGATTCAAATTTTCAAATGATATTATATAAAATAAATTAATAGGACGCTTTAATTTGAAACTATCCTAAGAAAACTTGTTAAAACACAGGGACGGACCCAAAATTTTTTTTTTCAAACAGTGACATCGTTTGACTATAAGAAACAAATGTGCGAATTTTTTTCAAACGTTGACACCATTTGACTGAGAAAATGGTACGAACATGATTCGAACTTGGGTCTGGGGTGGAATAAAAAAGTTTTGCAAACCAACTCTACCAAATAAAATTTGTTCTCATTATAGTTTCAAATATATACGGTGACACATAACAGATTAATACGGTTGCATCTTTTACGAAACTAACATTTTTAACCCTTCAACGGAGGAATAATACGGTGGCACGTGCCACCATATGCATCACTATAGGTCCGTCCCTGCTAAAATATCCAAAAAAATCCTATAAATTTATCGTAACACTTTTACATAAGACAATTTTGAAACAGTTTATTACACTCGAACACTTTTGACGTCTTTATAAACCCATTTAAACACTTTTGAAATCCTATAAACCCAATTCTATAGTAAATATAAAATTCACGCATCATCACCTTTTTTTACCCAACGTTTGATAACAAAAAAAATATAAGAACGTTTAAAATGATATTCACATTACTCGAGTATGTATATATGCATGAATATATGTATGTATATGTATATGTATATGTACATGTACATGTATACATGTACATGTATATGAATATGAATATAAATATATGTATCTATCTATATGTATATATTGAGGGGTCAATTCTCCTCACCACCCTATAGTACATTTCACTGGTGTTCACCCTTCAATCTTCACTTCATTTCTACATGATATATATCTATATATATTATATATCTATATATATATATATATATATATATATATATAGCAATCAAGGTTCCTTTAACCATTGAACAAAAACTGATCAATTGGGTTTGAACCATGTTACGATCTGGTGGTTCGATGGTGCAAAACCCTGGATCTTCACAACCCGACCCTTTAAACTGCCCACGATGCGAATCAACAAACACCAAGTTCTGTTACTACAACAATTACAACAAAACCCAACCTCGATACTTTTGCAAAGCTTGTAAGCGTCATTGGACCAAAGGTGGCACTCTTCGTACTGTCCCCATTGGCGGTGGGCGGAAAAACAAGCGTCTTAGACGGCCTACGAGAGCCACCATCACCGCCACAACCGCCGCTAGGATCATCAACAACCCCTCTAAAGATCAGAAGAATAGTCTTCTCCCACTCGATGCTGATCATAAAGTGTCCTTCTTCAAACCAATTACCGACAGTGACAGGAGAGATGATGAAGAATTATACACCAATATCGAAGAATTAAAGGGTTTGGTTTCTTGGGATTTTTATGGAGGTTTTATAGGTTGTACGATGATGCAACAGTCGTTAGATCATGGAGATGATCATCATCCAATATTAGGGTTCTCCAAGCTCTCAGACGCAAACCCTAGTTCAAGATCGTTATTGGAAAAGATGGAAAACGATGAGGATTCGACGGTTACACCAAGAAGCAATTTGTTGGAGCAAAGCAATTGCAATTGGAACTGGAACTGGAATGATCTTGACACCATGGTTCTAGAAGATCTGAATAAGCCCTGGGAAGACCCAGAATTCAAAACCTAATTTGAGGTGACATTGTATCAAGAAAGTTAATCTTTCTTATGTTTATCTTGATCGATCTGATCTTGTTCTAGGGTTTCCTTTTCTACTATTTCTTAATTTTATTAAGCATATATATATTATATTCCAATCTAACTATACGACAAAACATCTTTTCTATCATCCTTAAAATTTAATATTTTTTTGCATTCAGCACAAATTATGGCTATATTGTTAAGACTTTCAACACCTTTATAAAGTGGCTTTTAAGTTTATATAACCAATAACTTATTTTTATTATAACACAAATTAAGTTGTTGATCATATAAACTATATATGAAACCCGTTAAATATTTTATCATGACGACGTATACTAGGCACCGTGTTATAAGTTATAACCCACCCATTTTGTACTTTGTAGTGTGAAAATCTTGGTATATATTGAATCTTTGATCAATCAAGCAAGCTTATGAGGTTCATCACATACATACATACATTTAAACAATATAATTTGATATGTAATATGGATTGGATTGATTTGATGATAATGGATGGTGATAAATTAATGAAGTAGGAGGGAGGGAGGGAGGGAGGGAGATGCATCTGAGGGACATTGTGATCCACCTCAATTGTTTGAGTTGATGCAAAGATTAGATGGAAGATTCTCTTCAATTAATGTCCTATTCTTGTTTGTGTCAAAATGGAACTTTGTGGGCCGGGCCAATCATACAATTATCTATTCAATTACTTGCACAAATATTAAAATTATTATCATATTTTTTTACTTTTATTGTAAGAAAATTAATATTGAAAATACTTTTCCTTTCTATGTCATTTTTCACATGTTTTATCTTTATCTTTATCTTTATCTTTGTCTTTGTTGTATATTTTATGGTTACAATATTTACATAATTCATTCTCTAAATAATTAATCAACAACTGAGGTCTCTATGGTTGTTACATCAAGGACAAGATACGTTGCGTTTTCAACAAAGATCGAGATAATGACCGTTAACCACAAGAACGGAACATGTAATTTCCTCTTTTCTTTTTGTTTTGTAACAAAACTACAAGAATATAAAAAGAGTATTTGAAATCTTTAGGTTGTTTGGTTTATAGGACTTAGAATGAAATTGAATTCCATTATTTACAAAAAAGTTATAATGTCTTTATAAATAATTATAAAAATAGTTAAATTACCTTCTTATTAATTAATTATTACAAAACACATGTTTTTAACATATTTTAAACCATTATTATATTGAAATCCCATGAGATTTTAAAATTCTCCCAAGGATTTCAATGAAATTCAAGGATTTCAAATCCATAAAATCATTTAAATCAAACATGAGATTAAAATGAAATTCAATTTCAAATATCTTTAAATCCAATCCCATAAATCAGGTTTTTGGACCAGAGGATGTGGAATATAAACGACCCTCAAAATGATTAACATATATTTTCAATTTTCTCACCTTAAGATAGACAAATGTGAGAGAGATGCCCTTGGATCTAAATTCTATAGTTTAACCCTGGTTTTCAATTTTTTTAACATATATAATATTACAACAAAATTTGTTTAATAGAACGTTTAAAATGTCTAAACGTCCTAATAAATTATTTTATAAAATTTAAAGTTATAGAACTAAAATATAAAACGTTTTATCTAAAAACATTACAATAGGTGTTTTAACAAGTTTTTAAATAGAATGTTCTATTAGCCATTTTATAAGACACTTTGGAGAAGTGTCCTATAAACCTATCTTTTATATGATATTTGTATTATACGAAACTTTTTAAATAGTATCGTATAAAATAGCTAATACAATATTTTACTTTAAAAGCGTCTTAAAAAACTTATAAAAATACCTAAAAACATCCTACAACTATTACAACAACAAAAAGAGGTTTATAAGACTATATTTTAGAAGCCTCCTACAAAAGACATAATAGGAGTATAGGCCACTTTGATTTATTTTGTTCTTATTGATATAAGAGTAAACTATAATTTTTGCCCCTACGGTTTGATGTTTATAACAATTTTCGTCCATGGTATTTGAAAACTGCTTTTTTTGTCCCCATGGTTTCCATTTCGTTTCTCTTTTCATCCCCAAGTCTAACTCTGTTAAAAAAGTAGTTGGGTGAAGGGTATTTTTGTCTTTTTATTTGTTTTTGCTTTTCTTTAAATTTTTATTGAAATAATAGGGTTCAAGATTGAAACACCCTTATCTTCGGACTAATATTTTTGGCAAAAATTCGGCATATAACCCATTCATAAATTCATGTTTTGCTAATTTTATAACCTGTATACATTTATATATCACGATTTCCCAAAAGTTTGTGTACAAAACCACATAACAGGGAAAATCTAAGTTTATACGAGTATTTACAAAGGCAAAAATGATACAATTTCTTCCAAAATACTATTTGCAACTAATCATCGTCATAAAATAAATATCGCACAAAATATCATCCACCTCTATGAAGTACTAGCTTTCTTTACCCCTAGAATTACCTTCTACACCTGGTTCTAATACATCTAATTGTAAAGGTAGAGACCCCATTACAAACGCAACAAAGGAGGTGACCTTAAGTTGTTAGATCCGGATCTCTATATGTCAATTCAGTGAGAAAACAAATAGTTCACAATACCTCATTTATACATAGTGTATTTCATCAAAATTTAAGTCAATAGCATGGTATTAAAACATCAAACAATGTTCCACATAGTGTTACATAATGATTTAGCATGCTTCTTTCACCTTAAAATTCACTTTGTATAAAACATTAAATAACCACATTTCATTACAGTCATTTAGATCATGCATTTTTAAGGACACATATTCAAACGTAAATGAAATGAATCAGTTATGTAAAATACATATGTTTGACGTACCGAGTTTTAAGACTAGTTGAACTTACCTTTGATATATTAAGTTTAATCTAGTTTTCAACCCGACTTGCACATTCATCTTACTATCTAGGTGATGTGCTGGAATCGTAAGTGTTCACACAATGGGCACAAAGTCCCCACAGTGGCGGTGCAAGTGCACGCCGACACTATGATCGCTTCAAGTAATAGAGTGGTATAGTACCAAGATCTTTTCCACAGGGACTGAACTACTGAGAATCAGACTTCTTGAACATGTTTCGGTTTGAGAATAAAAGTTGAGTTTTGTTGATGCAAAGCTTTAAAATATGAGATAAACCTTTTAAAGTTAAAAGATGGGTATGGTTGTAAGTTTCCTTTAAGAAGATTGTAGAACAGTATGGTTAGAAACTCATGGGACTTCTATAAAAACTCCAATATCTCGAAAGTGAATTCTTATATACTGTGCCCACAGAGTGCCTACAAAGCGTCCAGTTTTATTAGTTTTAAACTTGCCGAATTAGCTAATAGATAAAAAGATATCTGGTTCACTAGCCTGAAGATTTATACTCAAATCTCTTTGTAGTATAAACTCGACTAAAATCTGAACATTAGCTAAAATCATGCAGAATCCGTATCTCTACGTGATTATCAAAGACTCTCAAAGCTTTGTGCATCACTTAAGCCGTATTTCAAATCCGCCCATCTCTGGATCAAAGATCTAATATTAACACTTCAAAGTGATCGGCTTATCTGTGTTGAGGTTAAGTCCCGACTTAAATGACCAAACTTAAGAATTAATAAAAATGGCAACACCCAAGTGTGCCTTCAAATTCTTATCAGTTCCACTTAACTTGAAAGACAAAAGAGAGCCTCCACTAATGTCACAAGGATGCAAGTACAGTGGATCTCCAAAGTCTAATTTTGTGACTTTGGATTCCATTGGACTTATAGTTCAACTGGTGGAGAAGCCATGAAAAACAAAAAAACACACAACCAAGGAACTGGATAGATATAAGCAGCATTCCTAAAACATTGTAATCGTGCTAGGTCAAGCTAACTATTCAGATTCCCAAAACAGGAAGAAAGAAAAGGAGAACACATAGAAAGAGAGAAACAAGGGAACACAACAAGCTTTACCACAAATTCCTTTAACAATTGTTAAAAGAGAGAACAAGAAAAGAGCCACCTGCAAACATCAACAAAAAAAACCAACCACAACGGCCTTTTAACTTTTGTTAAAAGGAAATGAGATTTCTGATTAAAGGATCCAGGAACCACCTGAACAAACAACAAGTATTAAGAACCAAGATATATGCCAGATCTAGAAGGACACAGATTTTGACACGAAAAAGAACAATATCATATATTAAGAACATATATATGTATCCAACCAAGATATAAACATATCTGGAATAAGGACACAGATCTGGAAGGACATGCACAACAGATCCAAACAATCAAGGAAAAGAAAGACAGATCATGAAGGGGGACCACAGTAGATCCAAGAGATCAAACAGGTACTCATACCTATCGATCATATCATTCAATGTAGCGAACAACCAGAACCACACAAATCTAGAAGAAACAAACAAGAAAGATACCTCGAAACATAAGCCAGATCTGGAATGACACAGATCTTGATGAGAAAAAGAAAACAATATCAGATCCAAGCTAACAAATATATGTATTCAACCAAGATATAAAAAGATATGGAATAAGGACACAGATCTGGAAGGATATGTACAAACAAATCCAAACAAACAAGAACGAAACAGATCACGTAAGGGGACCACAACAGATCTAAAAGATCTAACAGGTACATTACCCAATCGATCATATCATTCAAGGTTAACAAAGAAACAAAGACGAGAATCAAATATCATGGTGGGAAACCGGTAGTCGAGATCTTACGAGCTCGTAAACCGAGAAAACCCTAACCATTCATCTACTCAATTTAAAAAAAAACAGACAAGAACAAAATCAAAGAGATTTTTAAGAGAAATTGTATTTGAATGCTCTGATACCATGTTAAAAACTAAGCATCTTTGAAAAATCATCTTATTACAAATATACAAACATATAAGAACTAGAATATAGATTATAACCTATTGACTTAACTAAATCTGAACTATATAAGAACAATACAAATCTGTATACAAAGAAAAATGTAGAGAGAGTAAGATCATAGTGAGAGAGAGAACAAGAGCTAAAAGGAGCTCTCTTGAAAATAGACTTGAGAAAAATGTGAGCCATATCATCAAAATAAGGGGTTTTTATATCTTTCAGAATTTGCAACTTTGGTCCCTGAAGAATTCAGTTCCAGACTCCGCTATCCTTTGAGAATCCCAAGAAGTGAGGCGCAATCCCTCTTCTATTTGACTAGCAAGACTTTTCACATTTAACATTTTCTACCCCAACTTGTTAACACTCTGTCAAAATAAGGACAAAAGAGTTAAGTTAGTCAAGATTGGAATAGAGATAATTTTAACACTTTTTAATGTTGTGGTAACTGAAAACACAGGATTTCTACCCGAAGGTGTAAGCTAAAGTTTCAACCTTTGTTGGTCACGGTAATGTTTCCTCGACACATAACAACACCTTTTTCTCCTTGTTATAAGTCATACTAGTGTTCCAATGCAAATATCATTTTGTCTCAATGTTGTCATGTACGATCAGTTTTACCTTCTGCCATTAAAGATCCTGTTGAATTTTGCAACCACAAATACTGAACTGCCCATGAAATGGGTAATATACTGTTATGTTATGTGCCACCTAAAATATTCTTTGAATAAGCGTTATGAGAGAGATAAAATATTCTTGAATAACTTGCGGTACAAGAACCATTAATAATTTTGAAAGCCACATAACTAGTTTTTAGTGTATAGTCATTATTGAATACACATATTGAGAGAGTAAAAATATAAGTAAATATATTCATAGATGAATATAAAGTATATATATTCATTGACAATATACATACTTTAATTAAATTTATATATATATATATATATATGATATAAAATCAAATTTCATATTTCTAAAAAAGATAGAGTAATTTTTTGGACTTTAATTGCAAAAAATACGATAAGTGGTTCTTTCTTGGTGTATATATGCATACGAATGATATACGATCATTTATGACATATTCATTCACGATTACAAGAATATTATGACAATGTGATATGTATGTTTTTCTTTAGTTGAACTTATGACCTCACGGATGAAGAGGGATTCAAACCCCCCCCCCCCCCCCCCCGGGTGTTACTATCAATACTTCCGTTTTCAAGACCGACTCTTTCAACCGCTAAGACATTCATCCCCTTCTCGCTTCCCCGCGCGCAGATTTGGAACCCTATATACAAGGGGCTGGTCTCCATCTCGCATTTTTTGGTAAGAATCTCTACAGTAATGAATGGATCAGCAGCCTTAACATGCTCTAATTAGTTATGAAATAACTGATGTCCTAGAAGACTGAACTCTACTATTAACCGAGATACTTCCTAACTAAAGGTCTTTTAGTTATTTTGAACCAATTTACTGATATAAAAGTACCCAATAAATTCATAATTTCTCAGAAAAAAACACAATTTCAACTATAAATGTAAAATACAAAGGGAAAGCATATGAGAATGTTGTATAACAAATTAAATCTATGAATAAAAATTAACAAAGGCATCAAAAGTTTCAGTTGAATGCTCCCATTCTTATGCCGGTATCTCTCGTAGGGATCACACCTTCATCGGATTTCGAATAGAAAACGTAGTAAAGCTCGGAGACGATACCCGTGAAAACCACGAATGCAGCCCCCGCACCAAACACACCTTTCCTCAGGGTCTCACACGAAGGAGGGTTAGCCGAGAGTACGCTCCTGTACTTTGTGTGATACGCATTTCTCACCGAACCAGCAAGCAAGCAGGCCTCAGCAATGATGAATGTCACCCTAATCAAAATAGATACACAACACAAAATTATAAAAATTGGAAACAAGTAAAATAAAAGCATACAAACCCAGTAAATCTCATGCAGCGATAAGGTACGGTTAAGAGGCGGATCCATAAATTATTCTCGATGGTGACACAATTTGACTATAAAAACGAACATGTTGAAATATTTCACAATATTTGTATAGATTGGCTGGTTGGTTCCTTGTCCTCGCACAAAAGAGACCCATGTTCGAGTCTAGGCTATAATTTTATTTCTAGAACTTATAAAGAACACCAAAATTTAAGGTGAAAACTAAAAAATTTGACATTAGTGCGACTCGAACCCGGGGTTTTCGTACAAAGTGAGGAACATTTACCAACTCTGCCATTAAAGACTTGCGCGAGAGCTTTAGTTTCAAAAACTATATGGTGCCACTGACACCCAACATAACAATACAGGACCCCTTTCAGAAACATAAATTTTTCCCCTTACGATGGAACCATGAAGCGGTGGCCTGTGCCACCGTCTGGGCCTACCGCCCCTGGTCCAGATACCATGCCAAGAGTCTAACAAAATCAAACCAAACAGACCCAGTAAACCTCACGCAGAGGTAGGGTCTGGGGACCATGCTAACAGTCTAACCAAATCAAACCAAATAGACCCGGTAAATCTCACAGGTTTTCTTTTCGTAAATGTAATTAATTTGAATTCAGAAGTCTAAGGATGCCTTTTTTAGGTACCAGCAAGGCCATGAATGTAACTTACCAGCAGGTAATGAATAAGAAGACAGCTAATGCCCTCGAACGGCCAGGGCTCAGGGCTCGCCCACAACACATGCAACGGGTTGCAACCATCACAAGGAGTTGGCTTACAAGAAGGAATAACAGCGCACCCACACCCATCCCTGTTGCTATATCAGATTCATAAACACAATACCTAGAATTTGCATCTTGAGCAATCCGAGCCTGTTGTACAACAAAAATGATGCATCATGGTGCTATCCTAAGATCTCGAAGTAACACAACTTCAACTCCCATACAATTTAAGATATTATTGTAGAATCATGGTGCAAGTATTTTTGCACTACTTCCATATAAACAAAAAGAACAAACACAGCCCAACATATCCCACGCAGAGGTGGGGTCTAGGAGAGGCAATGACTAACTTCAGGAACCTTTTGAGCTAAAGAACTCAAATGGTCAATGCACATTATGAATTTTCTACTTTTGAATTCTTAAACTTAATAATGGATTATTAGATATATTAAACAAGAAATTGAGCAAAAATAATACGAATTAGTCTTCCAAAATACCCATATGATGCATTTACTACTAAGCATATACTTCATGTATAACTTCTACAAGTCAAATGATGCAGCTTTTAGATTCAAATAATATACATATAAAACAAACCATCTTAGTTTTCCGGAAGTATGGATCGTTCATCTATAAACATGATGTTCCAACCGAAGTATTCTACCATAAGAATCGTGAAGAGTAAAAGCCGATTTTGAATTTGAAATCTTTGACTTTTTGAATTTTGAATTTTGAAAATTAATACATGTTAAGCAACAATTTCAGCAAAAGCAACTCTAGTTATTCTTCCATAAGACTAATTTTAACCTTCCATATGATAAAATCTGAAATACCCACATCAAGAATTTACTAATCCAATTGTGTGATAAACATACCCTCCCAAAATTGGGATCAATGTTTGACTTCTACAAGTCAAATGAATTATGTTTTCAACTTAAGAATTGATCAGAATTCTCTTGGTCATTGAGAAGGAAATGATTACTACATTAATCTACAAACATAAATAATTTATACAAGAAAGATTTTGAGCCAAAAAAACCTCAAAGGTCAATGCAGAATTTGAAAAGGGGAAGTTTTACTTTTGGGGTTTCTAAATTACAAGTGGACTCCTACTGATATTAAACAAGAAATTGAGCAAAAACACCAGCAAATGTTCTTCCATATCATCAAATTAATGATCCAAATGATGAAACCTGGAATACCCCTACAAAGCATTTACTGTAACTGTCATACATCCCTCCTTCCAGGGCTAAATTCTACCTTTGACTTTTAAGAGTCAGAGGAATTGGTGTTTAACATCAAAATTGACAAGGATTGGCTTAAACATTGAGGAGGAGAAGATTACTTCATTAATCTAGAGAAACGATTTCTGATAATAGAACACACTTTACGATGATAATTTAAAAGAAAACTCAAGTGCCTAATGTAGATTTTGAATTTGAGAAGTTTTACTTTCGATTTTCAAACTAAAAATGGGATAAACAAGAAATTAAGCAAAAATAGCACTAAATCAACAAGATCCCGTAAGAATACATACGCAGAGATTATAGAGATCGAACTTACAGAAGCTCTCCTTTGCTCGGCGGCAACAGCAAGTGCAAAAGCAACGAGATCGAAAACAAATACAACAACCAATAGCAATGTGGAAGCCATTGGAATCAGAGGGTGGAGATTCTGAAATTAAGTTGAGGTATGAGAGGGTTTTCTTAGCAAGTAATCAAAGCGTTACAAAAATGGAGATGGGTTTGTTTAAAAAAGAAGCTTCTTTATGGCAAAGTAGCATGGATGCTTTCATATCTTTTCTTGCTTTTTTTCTGCCACGCATCATGTTGGAGGTGGAATTTAAAAGGAAAAGGGAAAAAAAAGTGTGGAGCAGTGGATCCATCCATTTTTAAAGTAGAAAAATTTACCAACAATAGGTAAGAATAAGAGGTCTCATTAGATTAATTATTTTTGATTGGAGTAAGAGGTCGTTTATCGAACATTTACATGGTAAACAATTACCGGTAAAATTTAATACTATCTTTACTTATCGGGTAAGATTTTAATCCACTAAAACGGTACCATATGCAACATTTTACCCGATAAGCGCTTACCGTGGTAAGAGTTATCGCCCTCACTTATTGGGTAAGACTCTTGATCCTTGTCTCGTTCTTACTGGGTAAGATTCTTGGTCCTTACCATATTCATCCGGTAARRKAATGTGACTTGGTGTTCACTTACCCGAGTAAGTGTTTGGTAAACGACCCCTAAGTGTTATTTGTAAAAAGGCTATTTACCAAGTATTTTGGATTTGGTGCGGACTAATAAAAAAATGACCATTATAACTCTATTTGTGATAAAATATTTAAACTAATGCAACTATATACCAAATATCATTAATGAGTAATTGTTAAAATGACAAAAATACAAATTTCATAATTGAGATATATTTAGACAAGAAAATAAAATGAATTTAAACATAATAAGTGCCACACAAATCTTAATTTGAAACATTAGATAATAACTGATTTGCAATCTGATCATGCAAACCACTTATATTCACTGTCTTGAGAACTCCACTGCATTTCATCGACTTGTATTTTATTGCTTCCTTCATGTTGTTCTTCCGCGGCGGTAAACATGGTGTTCTCATCGTGTTCCATGAATAATTGATGTTGGATATTGTATTTCCTTATAAAGTTATGAATCGCGAAACAAACAATTACCATATCTTTCTGTATTGGAAAAGAATAAGGAGTCATCTGATTCAGGATTGAAAATCTTGCTTTTAAGACACCATACGCACGCTCAATAACATTTCTAAGTTATGCATGAGCATGATTGAAGACTTCTTCTTTTGTTAATGCATGTCTACGTCGAAAACCTACAAACCAGTACCTCGTATTGCGATACAGAGTCATAAATCAACGGGTACAATTATATATGGTATCACAAAGATAATATTCATTTGTAATTACATCTACAACTTAAAAAACATGGATTAATAATAATTTTTTAATGTTAAGAAAATTATACTTACTTAACGAAGGAAACGGAAATCTCGAAGTTGGTTTAAATGCAACTTCCCTCAAAACTCTAGAATCATGTGCAATGCCTTCTAATCCAGCCTATGCAAACATGCATATCATATTAAAATCACAAATGGCTAAAACTTTTGGTAGCATTCCCCTCTTCCTCTTCCTTTATACCTTGTTTGTTGATCACTAGGCACAACTGCATGTATCAGGGTTCCATCTAGTGCACCTATAGCCCCCTTTAAAAGACATCAACTGTAAGAAACATGTAAAAATATCAAAAATGTTTAGAAATTATCAAATCAGTAACATAAATCATATCAAAAATATTCCTTTGAGGTGCCTAAATCTCTCTGATGTATTTGGTGTTCCATCAATCGATGTTAGCCCTACTACCTCTCTCGCGAATTCCATCATTCCTCTCAATACCTCATGAAAATAATTATAAATAGTTGTTGATCCCAAATCTCTCAATATAACCCGAAGATTTATGTTTAAGAAACCTAAATCTATCGTATGAATGAAGAATAGTGAAGAACAGCTTAAAGAATATTCAAGAGAATATGAAGCTTCAATGAATTTCACTATAATAACTTTGACGAGAAGAAAAATGATTATTTACAAGACATATGATAGCTATTTATACTATCAATCTAGTCTAAGAGATAACAATCTAGTTAAAGATATATATGAGATATTCTAAGGATAAGATATCTATCTAAGATTTGGGAGTTATCTCTAACTACCTTGTGTAACCGATTCCAGCTGTCGATGAGTCATCTCCAGCTGTCTTCTAGGTAGTATGTTCAACCAGGAGTCTTTACGTATCCTCTTTGCTTGGATGTCTTTGATTGAACTGTTGTTGAATCTTCTAAGTGTTTATAACCAAAGGAGTGATGGAGATGTATTGTTCATCGCACCTATGGACCATTCATAGCATCTCTGGTTCGTCTTGAACACTTGGGTCTTTCTCCAGCTCTTCTTCCATCGATCCTCTGAACTTCCATACTTGTACATTTTTCATTACTTTTACAATAAGAATTATGGGGTCTAACAATAGTTCGTGTAGAATGTTGAAATCTACGTTTAACCATTCTAAAGCGTTCATTGTGAGCAACAATTGTCAAAAACATCGTCATCTTCTCTTCAACACTTATTTGCCTACTTGATTGCAACCAAATTTTTTTGTTTAAAATGGTTGCATAGCATTATAAAGGCATCACGAGATTAACGCATCAATTCATGACATTGGGTATTGGATCCACTTACGCATGGCAACGAGGCGGGGATGGGGCGGGTTTTGTAATCCCCGTCCCCGGCCCCGGTTTGTGGTAACGTCCCCCGGCCCCGGTCCCCAACGGGTACGAGGATTATTATCCCGTCCCCGGTTAAATCTCTAGCAATCCCCGGTCAAAACCCGGTAAAACCCCGGTCAATACCCGATCAAACCTCGTAAACAGTATCCTTTATTTTGATTATACTAGGGATCCCCGGTCCCGTCCCCGGTTTGAGTAACATCCTCTGTCCCCAGGCCCGTCCCCGGTTTGTGTCTACCGGGGATCCCCGGCCCCGGGACCCGTTTTAGCGGGGAATCCCCGTCCCCGTTCGGGTCGGGTGAACCGAGTTCCCCACCGGGTCGGGGAAAATCACCATCCCTAGATCCACTTAATAATTCTTGTGTATATGCATGTGTAGTGAGAACTGAAGTGTTACCTGCCACCCTTTCTATCCGTGTTGAAGCTATTCTTCTCAAATACCAATACATAATAAGCACAATAATAATAATTTCATTTTCATCCATGTATGACTTTGCAAATATAAAACACAAAATAACATCACCTTATGCTTCAAAGATATCATAAATATAACATCAAGTTTAAACAACTAATACAAAAAAATGAAAACATCAACTTGAAACAAACATTCCGTCAAATTGAAATAGTCATTTATTCATATTATATCACTCATAATACCATCCATAAAAAACATCCTAAAAACGATCGTCTAAAAAAGATTGTTCAAAACAAAACAAAACATCACCAAACTAAAATAGACCGAGCTTACCACCTGTAAATTTAACCCACCCCTCACACCTCTCCTTACTCAAGCGTAACCGAAGTTTCCTATAGTCGGTGTTTTGGCTGAATATGTGAAGTGCTATGTCATACAATGCAGTTTGCTCCCATCCAAGTGTTTCCAACAAAATTATGATTCTTTTGTAGCACTTCTGCTACATTCTTCCAAGAAATTGCCTTAAGGCTACCCATTCTCGTCCATTCACATAAATCTCATGCAAACAAGACTCGAATAAATGTTTTCACCACATTTTTTTTCCAGTTAACTCTAGGATTTTTTGATTGTAAAGATTCGCCAAAGTTTGTCATATCTAAAACATTAACCATCATATCGTGATTAGTTAAAAGGTGCATGGTCTTGTAATCCAAATAATTAAAGGTTGTTTGCTTCATTGAGGAATGAAAAAAGAGAATGAAAAGGTACATAAATCACGCAAAAACCTTGAAAATGTGAACACTACCGATTACTGTTAGTTCCCCATAAGAAAACTATATGTGTTACTGTTAGTTCCCCATAAGAAAACTGGATAGAGTTGAAATGGAACGACAGAAATCAATAATGAAAATCCTGATGAAGAAGATAAAAACAGAAAGAGAGCCTACACTTCGTATTTCTTATTCACAATTGTTAAGCAGTATCACAATCTAATATGCAAATGCCATAAAATCTTGTGCTCTGGACATGGATCTCAATGATTTTAATCATGGTGATCTAACAGAATTAGGCCAAAGGGGACTCAATATGAGCGATGATTAGAAGTAGAGGATTTAACTCTCCCAGGCAGTCTACAATGATGCATATATGTATATATATATGTATATATATATATATATATATATATATATATATATATATATATATATATATATATCTTCTTGATGACCCTTTCAGTGCCGTAGATGCACACACAGCAGCAACTCTCTTTAATGTTAGATTTTCTCATTGTGATTAGTTTGCANATATATATGTATATATATATATATATATATATATATATATATATATATATATCTTCTTGATGACCCTTTCAGTGCCGTAGATGCACACAACAACAACTCTCTTTAATGTTACTCTCTCATTTTGATTAGTTTGCATTTGGTTTCTCTTTTTGGTCATTACATGTGAATTATTTGACTTCAGGATTGTGTTAGGACTGCTTTAAGGATGAAGATGATCATTCTTGTCATACATCAAATGGAGTTTCTCTCAAAGGTTGGCAATATTCTGGTAACGAGAGGATAATCAAAGTTCTTTTTAGCCCATTTTTAATCATGAGATTCTAGAATAGTTTAGTTGTTGTCTTATATTTTTTCTATTATTGATTAACCGTGAATAGTTTCAAACTTCTTTGTCAAATCAGCTAAACCAAAAATCAATATAGCCAAAACTCACGAAGAGGAAAATGTTAAATCAAAGATGACAATTGATAAAATAGAAAAAAAATAAGGATCTTGAATATACAACTGAAAAGTTGGAATTTCAGTCTCGACGTCGACGATATTGAATTTTGGTTCTTGGTCACTTATTTGTAGCAACGACTAATCAGAAGTCATCGTTACGTCGAGCCGAAGAACATATGACATATATCTTCAAGATTTCATGGATGCATTATCTTTCTTGGTTTATAATTATTTGCAAATGTTAAACTTGAACTAGCTTTCTACCCATGTCTTCAGTCAAAAATTCTATAAGTTGTAAACTAGTTCGGACACATGATGGAATGAGTTATCCTCTTTTAATTCTCAAAATGATACGGTTCAGCACAAGCAACTAAGTATCCGTGGCAATGGAACTTGAATATCTAAGATTGGAATTAGAGGCTTCTATTGTTCAACACACACAAATATGTTATTGTCTATTGACTTTTAAAGACAGGGTAAGAAGCCTTAAAACACCTCAATGGTTTGAGTTAAGTGCAATATCCTCAAACACCATTTACACAAATCAAATCTAACATATCCTTCCTACGTGTAGCAGAACATAATTGATAGCTAAATAGGTTATAATTAATCAGTTAAAATAACTATACAAAAAATTTGAAAATTACAACAACAAAACATGAATCAACAAACAACCTAAACAATAAATATGAATAAACTAGAAAAACCAGGGAATTATTTTGGCTTTGTGCATCCTCATGACAACCTGAATTCTTATGTTGAGCTCAATTCAAATGATTAGCTTTGGCTTTTGTGGTGTATTTCAACTGATTAATCATAGGATTCAAATGTGGCAGAAGTTCCCTTGACTTGCTAAAAAAATAAACTTTACTCCCTTTTGCTCCCTTATAACATTCCTACATTCCGTGTGATGACAATCACATAGTATTGTTGGTCACTAAAAGTTGTTTGTAGGTAGCAACTTCACAAATGAATTTGTGAAGTATGCTCTAAACAACAGTGGTCAATAGTGTGGATCAAGTACCATTATAATCTATGTGCTCATATCTTTTGTATCAAAAACTGATCACATTAAAGATAAAAACTTCATCAATTCGTAGGACACTAAGAACACTACCCGTGTAAACTTAAAATCCATATCTTTTAAGTTGAACCTTAATCTAGAAATCGACAACAACAAGAGATGAAATCGGCAACAACAAAATATGAAATCATACTTGAAACTGGCACTCTGACAGCAACAAGAGATGAAATCGTACCTGAAATTGACAGCAACAAGAGATGAAATCGACAACAACAAGAGATGAAATTGACAGAAGGTGAGGTCGTTTACTGTAGGTCGATTAATGTAGGCAGAGTAATTGAGGGAAGACAATGACTAGATGAGGCGAGGAAGGCGATAGAAATAGGGAGGGATGAGAAAAATATCGAAAAAATCAAGGAGAAGATACGCTGATCGTGATTAGCATGGACTTTGTTGCTGACCGAGCCAACTCTGGAAAAAGGAAGGGGGAGGCTGAGAGCACCCCTATTCATGGCACCCTAACACTACTTCAATTATTATTATTATTTTTGTTTTTAGTGTTTTTTTGTCTTTTTGTTATTATTATCTTTTGTTTTATTATTATTTTAATGTATTTTAAATAAATTTTAATTAATATAAGTTATTGATTTTTATTTATTTATATTTTATTTTATTTAATATAAATTATTAATAAATATATAATTTATACTATCTTATAAAGCATTTGGCTTAAATTTTTTAAAAC
>NC_037539.1:25452425-25453664 GCF_001531365.2 Cynara cardunculus var. scolymus | reverse complement strand
CGGATTATGTAAGTTTGGAACAGGATATTCGTATTCTTTTAATCCTGACACAACTCTCATCAATTCCTTTAGCTCACAACAACTACCCCTCTCTTTTTCATTTTAATCTCGGCACACAAACCCTTTTTGATTTAAACTCACTCAGATATGGTTGTCCTCTTGGGTAGGTCTGTYGGTTTTGACATTCCATAGAGGTATTTCTGATAAGCACTCAGTCCCTCCTAAAGCGTTATGCACATATGATCACAAAGATTGATCAAAATTATTATTACTTTAAAGCACAATGATCAGATAAAAGTTAATCAAAAAATTTGGCTTTAAGCACGATCAATAAAGAATGAAGCGACAACAATTCGATTATTCGATATGTATGAGAGAAATGAATGAAGATCTGTAAGAACAAGTTTACAGATTCTGATATTAAAAAAATTTGAATGAATGTGTATCAGTCAAAGAAAAACAATATCAGAAAACAATCTTGAATACAAACGAATGTATTATCACCGAAAATGATTATCATATAAGAGACKTGATAATAACAATTTGAAGAATAGCTGAAACAGGTATTGGAGTTATGTACGACGAGAAATTACGCAAGTAAAATCTCAAGAAATACCTGTTCAGAAAATGTACTCGTTTTCCAAAAAAAAATCAATTTTCAAAACCACTTATTGAACTTTCTAGAAAACTCCCCCTAGAAAGTAGATTAAAGTAATGAATCTTTTAAGTTCAAAAATGAAAAAGAAAACATTTTAAGCACGGGTTCTAAACTGAAATGTTCAGAAGCCTCTGTTGGAATAAAACACAACTCCCCCTGCATCGGTGTATCACAAAAATGATATTCTAATCAGCACAAGATGGACACACCTGCAAAATCAGATCAAGTAGATTTTGGTACCCAAACGAACTTGGGTCCTATATTGTTAGTATTGGGTTGGGGTATGTTATAGTTTCCAAACCATTTATTTCGATAAGATATTTTCTTTTCAGCACTATTAACAGGATGATTATATACAAGATATGATTCATGCCAGTTATTATAATCATACCTGTTCTTACCTGTCCTGTTGTTCTGATAACTGTTATCTTCATGCCACCTGTTGAACCTTTTGTTATTGACAAAATTATTGGTTCTGCATGTTGAGCACATAATCCTTCTCTTGGTAAGATTAATCAAATCATTAGTGGACTTCACAATGCAACGAAGATTGTTAGTATCAACAGGTGTATGAGATAAAA
>NC_037539.1:25445974-25449930 GCF_001531365.2 Cynara cardunculus var. scolymus | reverse complement strand
ATTGCTACAGGAGCGGTGGGTTTAAGGACGAGGATTTGACCTGCCGAGGGAACACCGAGTCTGCTGACCCAACAAAAAGTACACTTGTATGCTTCTCGTATGGATCCCCATCTCACAGTACTTAATTGGGCATTTCTGCTTATGATGCGAATCAAAACAATATACTTCTCTTTGTATCTTCAACACCTTCGTATCAGTCACTTCTGTGATTTATACAAATCTGTTATCAAGCGATTAAGCAGTAAAACCTGTTGAGCAAGCAAACCAGTTAAGTGTAAGCAATACAAAAACTGTGAGAAATGCCAAGTGAATATAGATGCAGAGCAGCAAAAAGTGACTGTTTCAGAAAATGTAGACTCTGCAACTTTGATCAAGAAACARGTTAGAGCTGGTAAACAAGCTGAGCTTTGGTCAAACAAGGCAAACTAAAATCACAACCAAAACCAAATCCAAAATCAGAACACAGTTAGGCTGCTGCTGTTTCCGACCTTAAAACAGTACTCTAAATTGTTGTTAATCATAGAGGCGAATTCACAGCCTTTGTCACTGACA
The DNA here is from genome assembly GCF_001531365.2 of Cynara cardunculus var. scolymus. NCBI lineage: Eukaryota > Viridiplantae > Streptophyta > Magnoliopsida > Asterales > Asteraceae > Cynara > Cynara cardunculus. Next base: position 25,449,378 of record NC_037539.1, on the reverse strand, counting down.
GCTGCTAAAATGAAACTCAAAACAGGCAACTGTTTCTTCAAATTGGTGTGACCAACAATCAATACAAAACAGTTAAAACAATCAATACAAAGCTGCTAAAAAGAAACCCAAAAACTGCTGCTGCTTAAACCTGCAGTCTGCAAGTCAACAAATCATCAGCTTCCATATTGCACAAACTGCTGCTGTATAAACTACTACACAACAGCTTAACAKGATATTAATACACTCAATACACAGCTTAAACGGTTTACTGCAACAACAAACAGATTAAATCTATGATTCAGTCCAAATACGATCAAATTTGCTTAAACCTGTGAGATCTGGGCATTAGTAGCTTATGACAGCAAGCATGTTGGAAGAACAGCAAACATTTTCTTCTCCTCTGTTAACTGAGTTAGTCCACCTGATTTCTTGAAATCAGATAAAAAAAAACATTTGCTGCTCAGATTGCAACCCAGTAAATTAATGAGCTGCACGAGTATCAATCCCATTCACATAACCTTTGATTTCAGGTATACAAGATCCTGCTGTTGCTGGGGCAAAGTGCTCAACACAGATATTGATGAGAACAACAACTAATCCAATACAGTAATCAATATAAAAACAGTAAAACAACAATATTGCTTTGAGTGAGAAAGATTTACATAAAAAGTTGAAAACGTCACTCTCTTGATCACTCTCTTGCTGCACTTAGATATGAGAATTGAAGACAGTGCTTATCAGGATAGTTAATCAAAATAACAAGCAATTTGATCAACAAAAATTAAACAAATGATGTAACTTCAAAACAGATCACTATGCAGCTGCTACTGTTTCAGTCCACAAATACTGAAACACACAGTTCCAAACTTTCAAAATAACAGCAACTGTTTCAAAACACACAGCTTAACAATTCTGCATTATCTTCCAAGATTGCTACTATGCACTAAATGATCATCTACGTATTAATCTTGCAAAGAACCTGTCACATGCACACTGTCTAAATCGAACCAGAGCTTGATTTTCACTAAAAAGATATCAACCTGTCACCTGCACACTGTCACTGCTTATTACTAAACCGTACACTACATGAGTCTAAACAGATCACAGCATGTCTAAACCTGTCACTGTCACTACATGAATGTTAACAGGACAACACAATGAATGGTAACCTGTTACAACTTGAATGTTAAACCGGACAACACTATGAATGTTAATCTGTCAAAGTTTGAATGTTAAACCGGACAACATGTAATATAAATCTGTCAATATAAGTGTAAACCGAACACTTGAAATGTTAAACCGGTCACAACTAAGGACTAACACAGAGACAAAACTTCATCAACCAAATTGCAGTGAAATCGATTGGGCTAAAACATCAAACAATTTATACCATCTCTTGGTAGATGAACCTGTAAATCGAATCAAGAATCAGTGAACAATTAAGAATCCGGGTAATAGTAATTGAACGGTTTAGAACTCCGGACACCTCGATTCACAAATTTCTAAGTCCTAACCATTCACTAGTCCGCTCAAGACTAAACATAAACCGGTCAAGAGTAAATCTAATCCGGTCACCAATCCGTTCAAGAGGTAATAGGTTTAGGTATAAACCGTTCAAAATTTAAAAACTAAACCTGAGACTTACCTGATTTGTGCGAATCCGATGGGATGATGTGCGATGTATCTTAAACCGCTCAAAGTTGCTATTGATCCGCTCAATAATCCGTTGATGCTTTGTGCGGTTTAGACTTAGACTAGAATTCGATTGAAGCTTTGAATCAAACCGGAGAACAATCCGGTCAAGAGGTGTGCGGTGTAATCTCTTCTCCGCTCAAGTGGTGTGCGGTTTAYCTTTTATCCGCTCAAACTAACAATGAAGCCTGCGATTTAGAAACAATTCCAAGGAAAGTATGCGATTTAGCCTGTTGGACAAGAACAAGAAGGCTAATTGATCAGATTAGCTTGTTGGGCCTTAAACCGGTTGGGCTTTATAATTTGGACGGATTAACAACAAAAATAAGAAACTCAAAATTAAAACAGATCAAAACAATCAAAAACATAAAAACTGAAAAAAATTTAAAAAAAATGGATCAAAGAACACTGATTTTAAAAAAAATCAAGAACACGAAAAAAAAAAGTCAAAAACACAAAATCCGATTAATTCTTGAAATACAATGATCAAATCATAAAACTTTGTGAATAACAAAGATTCACAATTCAATTTCGAGCATTTTGATTCTGCTTTTAACACAAAAACACAAGATTTTAAGAAAAAAACGGATCAAAATCTAAAAAAAATGAAGAACACGAAGAACACGAAAATTCAGAAAATAAAATTCTCCATTTATCTCAGATTTCTTCATCTGATTTCTTGCAATCTAGCTTTGATACCAATTGTGTGTCCCTATTTCACTGATCAATTTTCATATCTTCACAACATGGGCAGATTCTCAGATATAGCTTGTAAGAACACCAAGAACATTGAGAGAGAAAGTCAATCCTGATAATTCAGTCAAACCTATCTTTTTGTACGTATTATTACAATAAGCTCTCTTCTTTCAAATTACAAAGACTAACCACTATTTATATGGTCAAACTATCAAAGACAAGTCAAAGTCAAACTCCTATAAGAAAGTCAAACACGCTGACTTTTACAATTATAGACTATATTTAACTTTCAAGATGAATACAATTAATACTGATTTTTTAGTCCTAACAGTAAGACTCTCGGTCCTTATTTAAATGTTAATAAATGTATGTTCCTTACCACAGTTAACGCTTGCCGAATAAAGAAGTAATTCTAGCTCTTCGTACGATCAAAATCGAATTTGACTGGTCAATAATTGTCGTATTTCGATAATATTAATTGTTGACATTTGGTTTTGTGTGTGTATTCAAAAACAGAAAAAGATGATGAGTAGTCTTACCTATTTTTTTCTTACTCTCTAATGTTCTTCTTTGCTCCTATTCTTCCTTTTTTTCTATTAATGTACACTCCCTGTTAAGTGGAAGTTTGGAAGCTAACTCACATCTGTAAATTGTAAAACAAAATGGGAGTACTTAAATCAAGAAACGTTGTGTCTAAGGTTGGGTCAGGAAGGTTTCTTAATGACTTCTTGAAGGAGGAGGAGGAGAAAATGATATAAATGATATTAGTGTTGGAAATAAAGTAGATGTGGTAATACGTAAAGGATAATATATATATATATATATGTATATATACGTGTGTGTATATTAATTTATAGATTAAAATGTTATGAAAAAAAGATATATAACATTTATTTAGAAATATTATTTATCCAAGGTCTGAGAGATTTGAAATATTACTTATTGTAAAAATAATTACATTTTTGAAGTCACTATATTTTTAGCATGATTTTGAATATAATATTATAATTACTGAAAACAATTTAAATTTAATC
>NC_037539.1:25442907-25444784 GCF_001531365.2 Cynara cardunculus var. scolymus | reverse complement strand
TAAAAACACGATCACACTAAACCCAATAATCTGGATAACATATGAGTTATTATGGTTATCGCTTATTTCAACACGATTTGGTGTGATATGGATGTGATTATCACACAATTATCGCAAGGATTCTGCTCAGCTAGGGTTAACTTAGAAAAACGACTATTGATTTCGTGTGATATGAGTGTGATAATCATGTGATATCACTATCATAACAGCGCACTCGATTTGATCAAGGTTTCGATCGGTTAGGGTTAGACAATCACATATTTATCACAACGATTACTCATGGTTTCGATAGGTTAGGATTAGACAATCACACATTTATCACAACGATTACGRATGAAATCCACTAAACGATTTGGTGTGATATGAGTGTGATAATCATGTGATATCACTATTATAACATCACTTGTGCACTCAATTTGATCATGATCTCGATCGGTTAGGGTTAGACAATCACATATTTATCACAACGATTACTCATGGTTTCAATAAGTTATGGTTACACTCGATTGATCATAATTTCGATAGGCCATGGTTACACAATCACACAATTATCACAAGGGAAGAGAAGAGAGTGGAAACGAACGTGATCAATCCAGGAAAAAAAAGGATAATTATAATTAATTAAAATAAAATAAAAATTACTTAATTACATTATTTCCCTTACTAATTTATTTATATTTAATATAAGTTAATTTATTAATTAAAAAAGTTTGAGGTTATTTGGTTTTCTCGCGTTCTTGTAAATCACAGGGGTTCTCGTTTGAACCTCCACCTATATATATATATATATATAATAAAATATAATATATTATTGTTGACTTTGAAATTTGATGAATTTATATCAATTGTAATTCCCAAGGCATTCAACACCCCCTATTAGGGGGTGCCATTAGCACTCCCCAAAAGGAACAATCAAATATGCTTAATGAAAAAAGGGATAGGTAAACAACCTCCTCTTAATAGGGTAAGAGCTCTTTATTGGATAAGAGGCTAATAAAGGGCAATTAAACAACCCTTAATTTTGTTTTGTTCAATTTTCTATCTGATTCGATTTAATTTTTATAATTTTTTTTGAAATTTGAATTACAAATCGGTTAACATAAAAATTCATGGTTAATTGAGGTAAAATGGATAAAAGTCTTTTAAATTTTAATGTTACTCTTTTCTTTTAATGATATTATATATATATATATATATATATATGTATGTAGAGGAGTGTTCAAATAAAAACCACTCAATTTGTAAAAATCGTGAAAACCTCATTCAACCAATCATAATTTTTCATTTTGTTCATTTTTTTGTAATTATGAGAGGTTGATTGTGATAACCGGATTCTGATTATCACCCAAGGTAAATAATATGTGATTATCTGATTAAAAGATTATGTGACAACATGATAAATTGTTATATTTGATCATGCTAGTACATGAAATTATATGCATAATATGGATGCATGTATGGGATTGGATGTGTGTCTGTGTGTGTGTGTGCAAAATTATATATGTATATATAGAATTATATATATATATATATATATATATATATATATGCATACATGCATGTTATATGAGTGCATGGTATGTGTGTACATGCATGTGCATGAGAGTTTTTGTGAGAAAAGGGGCTGTTAGCCGACTTTCCCTAAAAGGAAAGTATAAAAGGAGGGCTTAGCCTCCATTCTCTTCTTCCTGGTTTTTTTAGAAAGATTGTGCGATTTAAAGAAAGAAGAGAGTTGGCATGATCATTTCTATTTGGAGATTCAAGTTGATCTCAGGTGTTGGATTTCGAAAGCTTGAAAAGTGAGTGATTTCTAAACTCTTTTGCATAAAATTATTATTGGTTTCATATGAATTTTGTTTGAATTTGGATATAAATCA
>NC_037539.1:25436762-25441701 GCF_001531365.2 Cynara cardunculus var. scolymus | reverse complement strand
TTAGATTCTTGTACTAAGGGACCTGAATGGAATGATATCATGTATTTCTTTTGTATGAAATATGTGTTACATGCAATATGTGGATTGAGGCGTTACAGAATGGTATCAGAGCCCGAGTTTAAGGGATTTAGGTATTTAACAGCATGATACCTAGACTTAAACTGTTTTATTGCATGTTAAGGGTCCCAGACATAGTTGGCACCATTGGAGATAAATATGATGGGTTAAAAGAACATTGTGTAAGGTAAATTTTAATTACATCTGGCCAGTGTAATTATGAATTTACAGGTACACTTCTGAACTTGAATACTTCATTATATTTGGAAATGTGAATACGTGATTATTAACACTAAACTTTGCAGATGTCTAGTCGAACTAGAAAATCTGAAAGAGTGGCCCGTCCAGAATCTGAGGAAAGGGAAGAAACACACGTAAATCTACCGACTAGCATGTCTGGAAATAGAGGTCGGGGAAGACCAAGTGGACGAGGTAAAGGAAGAAGTCAGTCTCAGGGAAGGGGTCGGACCGAAATACATTCTGAACATGAGGAATCCCACTCTGGGAATGTTCAAGAAAGGTCGGTGCCACATCCTGAATATATAACTAGAGATATGTTGGCAGAGGAAGTGGGGAAATTGCGGGAAACTCTGGCGTCTATCATGGGAATACCGGCTAGGGTGGAAACAGAAAGAGTGGAATCCCTCTGCTCCAATCACTCAAAATAAAAAAGGAGATATTAAGATGTTTTTAGCATGCAAACCACCAACCTTTTCTGGAGAGAGAGATCCAGTGAAAGCAATGTGCTGGATCAAGGAGATGGAATTTGTATTCAACACCATTCGGTGCCCGAAAACAGATAAAGTTCGATTTGTTGTTTCTGTATTAAAGTCAAATGCTTTATTTTGGTGGGAAGTTGAATCGTCTGCCAGAACAGATGTTTTACAAACTCTGTCTTGGGTAGAATTCGTGGATCGATTCAAGAATCAATTCTATCCCAAAACAGCAGTGAGACAAATGGAGGAGGATTTCCTGAAGTTAGAGCAAGGAAATGGAACAGTTCGGGAGTATACTGAAAGATTCATTGAATACTCTCGTTTTGCCGAACATTATGTTTCGACTGAATCCAGGAAGATAGAAAGTTTTATTTGGGGTCTGAAACCCTCAATCAGAGAGTTTGTTATTGCTATGAACCCCAATACCTTTCCACTAACAGTAGATGCAGCTGAGATGACTGAACGAAATAAGAATAGACAAACGGAAGGAAAAATTGTGGAGAAAAGAAAATGGGAGGGACCTTCATCTTTTCGAGGGCCGAAAACTGTAGGATATGATAACAGATCGGAACAAAAGATCGGTGAGAAAGTCTGCTCACAGTGCCGATAGGTTCATCAGGGTGAATGCAAGATAGATCCAAGGAAATGTTACAAGTGCGGTGAAGCGGGTCATCTGTCTAGAAACTGCCCAGCTAACAGAAGATGATTTAATTGTAATTCTCCGGATCATATTCGACCAAATTGTCCATTGTTAAGAACTCCGCAATTAACAATGGGGAGTAATGCGTCGGGTACTCCGGGAAGGCCTACTGTAAACAGAGGAGGACAAGGAGGGGCGTAGGGACGATCCTTCCAGATGACTAAAAACGAGGCAGAAGCATCACCGGTGTTATTTGACTCCGGTGCAAACTTTTCGTTTGTATCACCATTGTTTGCTCAAACTGCATGTTTGAATTCTGTGTTACTTGATGATGAGTTAGTAATTGATACTGCTAATAGTCAAAAAACTGTTACTAGTGTGTACAATAACTGTATTATTGTTATTGAGGACTGTGAACTTCCGATTCGGTTATTTCCCATGCCAATGAAAGAATTTGACGTAGTAGTGGGTATGGACTGGTTGGCAAAGTATCAGGCTAGTATTGTTTGTAATAAAAAAATAATCAGGATTATTTTGCCAGACCAGAGAACAGTTGTTATTTATGGTGATCGTCAGAATCATCATACCAGTATTTTGTCAGTTATGAAAGCCCGGAAAAGTATTCGAAAGAAGTGCCAAGGATGTTTAGCATATGTAATTGATCTGAGGAAAGAAAAGGGAAAAGAGGAATTAATTCCAATTGTTAGTGAATATCCAGAAGTTTTTCCAGAAGATTTATCTGGATTACCACCAGATAGAGTCATTGAATTCCGAATCGATCTTGTACCAGAAGCTACACCATTAGCAAAGGCACCATACCGTTTAACTCTATCTCAATTGAAAGAATTGGTGGCACAGTTGAAAGATTTAACTGATAAGGGATTTATTAGGCCTAGCACTTCGCCCTGGGGTGTTCGGTCTTATTCGTTAAGAAGAAGGATGGGTCTATGCGAATGTGTATAGACTATCGTAAACTGAATAAGYTGACAATTAAAAACAAATATCCTTTACCAAGGATTGATGACTTGTTTGATCAATTGGTGGGAGCAAGTTATTTCTCCAAAATCGATTTGAGGTCAGGATATCATCAGCTCAAGGTCAGGGAAGAAGATGTTGCCACAACAACATTTAGAACAAGGTACGGGCATCACGAATTCTTAGTTATGCCATTCAGTCTAACTAATGCGCCCGCAGCCTTTATGGATTTGATGAATAGGGTATGTAAGGAATATCTTGATAAATTCGTTATTGTATTTATCGATGATATTCTTATATACTCTAAGACTGAAGAAGAACATGCAAAACATCTTCGTCTGATATWGGAATTGTTGAAAAGAGAAAAGTTDTATGCTAAATTGTCCAAGTGTGAGTTCTGGATAAGAGAAGTTCAATTCTTGGGTCACGTTATTTCAGAAGCCGGAGTACAAGTAGATCCAGTAAAAATAGAAGCAGTTGCAAGATGGGAAGCTCCAAAAAATCCTTCTCAAATCCGAAGCTTTTTGGGTTTGGCAGGTTACTATCATAAGTTTATTCAGGACTTCTCTAAGATAGCCATGCCATTAACTAAATTGACTCAGAAGAATGTTAAATTCCAGTGGAAAAAAGAACAACAAGAATCTTTCCAACTATTAAAGGATCACCTTTGTAGTGCGCCAGTGTTAACTCTACCAGATGGATCCGAAGACTTTGTGGTATATAGCGATGTTTCAAAGTTAGGATTAGGATGCGTTTTGATGCAAAGAGGAAAAGTAATATCGTATGCGTCAAGACAATTGAAAGAGCATGAGAAACAGTATCCAACTCATGATATGGAGTTAGCTGCAGTAGTATTTGCTCTGAAAATCTGGAGACACTATCTTCTGGGAACGAAATGTCAGATTTATACTGATCATAAAAGTTTACAATATTTGTTCAACCAAAAAATTTAAATATGCGACAGCATCGGTGGATTGAACTTGTTAATGATTATGATTGTGAAATTCTTTMYCACCCAGGAAAAGCCAACGTGGTAGCTGACGCTTTGAGTAGAAAGGAAAGGAGTGGAACCATTAAAACGGTGGCAATGAGAATAAGTTTAGTCCCTGATACTCATAAAGACATTCTGAGATGTCAGAAGAAAACTATAAAAGAAGATCATATTAAAACAGAAAAGTTGGGTAAGATGATCTCAACCTTGGAACAGAATGATGAAGGACTAATGTGCTTTCAAGGGCGAATTTGGGTACCATATTTTGGAGATATCCGAAGTATGATATTAAATGAAAGCCATAAATCCYRATAYTCTATCCATCCAGGCACCAATAAGATGTATCGAGATTTAAAACCTTTTTATTGGTGGCCAAGATTGAAAAGAGATATAGCTCGGTATGTGGAACAGTGTCTAACATGTTTACAGGTCAAGATTGAACATCGGAAGCCTTATGGAAACCTTCAATCTTTAGAAATACCTGTATGGAAATGGGATCACATTACCATGGATTTTGTTATGAAATTACCTCGAACTCCAAGAGGTATGACGCGATTTGGGTAATTGTTGATCGTTTGTCTAAATCTGTGCATTTTCTACCAATAAGAGAGAAAGACTCTTTAGAAAAGCTAGCGCAGATCTACATTAAAGAAATTGTTACCAGACACGGTATTTCTTTCTCTATTATATCTGATAGAGATAGTCGGTTTACTTCCAAGTTCTGGGAAGGATTACAGAAAGCTTTGGGATCCGAAATCCGATTAAGTACAGCTTATCATCCGCAGACTGATGGGCAGAGTGAAAGAACTATTCAAACTCTCGAAGATATGTTGAGAAGTTGTATTATTGATTTTGGGGGATCATGGGAAGATCACTTGACATTAATAGAGTTTGCATATAGCAATAGTTATCATTCCAGTATCCAAGCGGCACCATATGCAGTGTTGTATGGACGTAAATGTCGAACGCCGTTATGTTGGAATGAAGTGGGTGAAAAACAGCTAACGGGTCCAGAAATTGTTCAATAAACTTCTGAAAAGATCGAACAAATCCGTGAAAGAAAAAAAACAGCATAAGATCGCTAGAAAAGTTATGCAGATAATCGTCGAAAGCCAATTGAGTTTAGTATAGGTGATTTTGTAATGTTAAAAGTTTCACCGTGGAAGGGTGTTATAAGATTTGGGAAGAAAGGGAAGCTTAGTCCGAAGTATGTAGGGCCGTTCAGAATATGTAAGCGAATTGGGCCAGTAGCATATCAGTTAGAGCTGCCAGAAGAGTTGAGGCTGATTCACAATATTTTTCATGTGTCAAATTTGCAGAAATGTTTGGCTGATCCGAGTTTAGCTATACCGTCACCAGAAATTCAACTAGACAGTAAGCTGAATTTTGTGGAAACACCAGAAGCTGTAATCGATAGAAAGATCAAGGTGTTAAGAAACAAATAAATAAGTCTAGTTAAAACTCGGTGGAAGTTTCACAAAGGACCAGAAGCAACATGAGAATTGGAATCAAAGATGCGATCAGAATACCCATGGCTTTTTGATTAAAGGAATTCCGGGA
>NC_037539.1:25431841-25434920 GCF_001531365.2 Cynara cardunculus var. scolymus | reverse complement strand
GGGAAGGGAAAAGTTTAATATGTTCCTTTATGCGCTTCTGCTTGAAGATCTGTTTTGATTGTTTAGTACAAGAAATGTATTTTGAATTTTTGGACCTTGTATTTGGTCATGTTAGATTCTTGTACTAAGGGACCTGAATGGAATGATATCATGTATTTCTTTTGTATGAAATATGTGGATTGGGGCGTTACATTGATTAACCATTTTTATTGTGTAGGGTGTTAATCATGGATATTATCATCATCATTATTTTAATTTTAGAGAAATACATGAAACAGTTCATTAAAATTTCATTAAATATTATATGAAACAATTTCATAACCATATATGAAACAAATTCATCAAAAAAAGTATTATATGAAACAATTTCATAACCATATATGAAACAAATTCATCAAAAAAAGTATTATATGAAACAATTTCACAAGATTAAACAATTTCATGAAAAAATTTCATAAGATTAAATAATGAAATCGACGTATGAGAGTGGTTTGTACGGTTTTTACAAATGAGGGTGATTTTCATTTGATCGCCCCTCTATGTATGTATGCATGTATATAAATTAAAATTAATATATATATATATATATATACATATCGGGACGGTGATCACCGTCCCCACCCCCGTCCCCGTCCCCGTTACCGTTAAAATCCCAGAATTCGTCCCCGATGCCCTCCCCGTCCCCGATAAAATGTCCCGTAACACGGCCCGAAAGTTTCGGTTTTCGGTTTTCATCATCGGTTTAGGTTTTTATTTTTGCCATCCCTATTTAGATAGTAAACATCATTGATGTTCTCCCTCCATGTAGGAGGCGCCCCTGTTTGTAGATCCTTCACAAGAAAATAAGAAGGGAAGAATTCCAAAGAAACACGATTAGTCCGACAAAGTTTGGCAACAGATAAGATATTTTTTTTAAGTTTAGGGACACAAAGAGTATTAGGTAAGGCGAGTAAACGGGACGAAGTATGTATATGTGTAACACCCCCAAACCATATATTGCATGTAACACATATTTCATACAAAAGAAATACATGATATCATTCCATTCAGGTCCCTTAGTATAAGAATCTATTATGACCAAATACAAGGTCTAAAAATTCAAATACATTACTTGTACTAAATAATCAAAACTGTACATCAAAACAGATCTTCAAGCAGAAATGCATATAGGAAAATATTAAATTTTTCTCTTTCCCTTACTGTCCGTACCTCCTGCAATACATAGTTAAAATCACAAAACGAGGGTCAGACCGAAAGGTCTAGTGAGATACCCAATTTATGTCATTGCAGGGTGAAAATCACCAAAATCTTTAAGGAAAACAACATTTCATATATATAACAAATATATGAATAAATAAGAATATAATACCAGATCTTTTCCGCACTTCAAACAAAGTGTTTAGTTATATAAATCCCATACCTCAGAACCAATCAGGTTTCACGTAATGCCACTTTTAAACCTTTTCAAATCAAAAACAAGGTTTAAATAAAGTTTCAGGCCAAACCTAATGTTTTCTCCTCAATAACATCCAGACTATGATTTCCAATAAGANGTTAATAATCATGTATTCACATTCCCAAATATAATGAAGTATTCAAGTTCAGATGTGTACCTGTAAATTCATAATTACATTGGCCAGATGTAAAATTTACCTTACACACTGTTCTTTCAACCCATCATATTTATTTCTAATGGAATTAACTATGTCCGGGACCCTTAACATGCAATAAAACAGTTTAAGTCTAGGTATCATGTTGTTGAATACCTAAATCTCTTAAACTCAGCTCTGATACCACTTTGTAACACCCCCAAACCATATATTTCATGTAACACATATTTCATACAAAAGAAATACATGATATCATTCCATTCAGGTCCCTTAGTACAAAAATCTATTATGACCAAATACAAGGTCTAAATATTCAAATACATTACTTGTACTAAATAATCAAAACTGTACATCAAAACAGATCTTCAAGCAGAAATGCATATAGGAAAAATATAAAATTTTCCCCTTTCCCTTGCTGTCCGTACCTCCTGCAACACATAGTTAAAATCACAAAACGAGGGTTAGACCGAAAAGTCTAGTGAGATACCCAATTTATGTCATTGCAGGGTGAAAATCACCAAAATCTTATGGAAAACAACATTTCATATATATAACAAATATATGAATAAATAAGAATATAATACCAGATCTTTTCCGCACTTCAAACAAAGTGTTTAGTTATATAAATCCCATACCTCAGAACCAATCAGGTTTCACGTAATGCCACTTTTAAACCTTTTCAAATCAAAAACAAGGTTTAAATAAAGTTTCAGGCCAAACCTAATGTTTTCTCCTCAATAACATCCAGACTATGATTTCCAATAAGAACCTTGATCCTAAATCTTTAAATCACAAAGAAATAAAGATTCCAGACCACGGTAATCTTAGGGGATATAATAGAAAGAGTTTTATCATACAATCACACATACAAATGCCAGCCTTATATCAAAATGTACACCTCTCCTTGATATGTCACCCTTATCCCATGGTACACCTCTCCTTGATATGACATCCTTATCCCATGGTACACCTCTCCTTGATATGCCACCCTTATTCCCACATCAAAATATTTCACAAAACAATTCCAAGTAGACCACAGTCATTGAAATTATTATCAATACAAAATCATTTATTTCAAAACTTCCTTTTTATGATAAAATAACATTTTTTATCAAAAACACAAGGCATCAGTTCAAATCCGGTCACTTGATTTAGCCGGACTTCATCTCCGGTCAACAATCCGATAACACATCGCATAAGCCTTGCCCGTTTAACACTTAGAATTAATTTAACCTTTGTCCGGATAACAAGTCCGGACAACACACCGCATAAAACTTGATCGATTTATCACTTAAAATCAAAATCAACATATTTGTCCGGATATCAAGTCCGGACAATAAATCGCTCAATACTTGACCGATTAAAAACAATCCGGCCAACAAATGGTCGTATTCCTACTTCTCAGTTCATAAAGATAACTATTCTTACCAATCATAACCCGCTCAACGTTTGATCGGTTTAAAACAATC
>NC_037539.1:25421020-25430996 GCF_001531365.2 Cynara cardunculus var. scolymus | reverse complement strand
CGATTTAAAACAATCCGGACAAGCCTTGTCCGGTTTAAAACCCGGATAAAACACTTGAGCAAAAGACTGATTTTCTTTCCAAAAATAAACAAGATTCATACAAACCCAGTAATAATTTTATGCAAAAGAGTTTAGAAATTACTCACCTTAACAAGCTTTTGAAATCAAAACACTTGAAATCAACTTGAATCTCCAGACAAGATATTCGGTCAATTTCTCTTCTCTTTTAAATCGCACAACAAGAATCTTAAAAGCAAGAAGGGAGAAAATATGGAGGCTCAACCTCCCTTTTATACTTTTCCAAAAGTGGAAAGTCAGCTAACAGCCCCTTTTTATAATAACCAATTCATGCATATGCATGCATACTCAAAACCATGCACACATACATACATCCACACACACTATGCATTTCCTAATATGCATGTGTAAAATATTATATATATATATATATGTGTATATATATATATATATATATTTCTACATATATATATATTCTGATACACATAACCACATTATACAATTAATTTTCGCATACTAGCATGATCAAACGTAATAAATTATCATGCTATCATGTAATCATTTAATCAGATAATCACATATTTTTTGCCTCGGGTGATAACTAAGATCAAGTTATCACATTATCCATCCCTTAAAAGAATTCCGTCCCGGAATTCCTTTAATAAAAAAGCCATGGGTATTCTGATTTCATCTTTGATTCCAATTCCCATGTTGCTTCTAGTCCTTTGTGAAACTTCCACTAAATTTTAACCAGATTTATTTCTTTGTTTCTCAACACCCTGATCTTTTTGTCGATTACGGCTTCCGGTGTTTCCATAAAATTCGGCTTACTGTCTAATTGAATCTCTGGTAACGATATAGCTAGATTTGGATCAACCAAACATTTCCGCAGATTTGACACATGAAAAGTGTTGTGAATCAGACTCAGCTCTCCTGGCAGCTCTAACTGATATGCTACTGGCCCAATTCGCTTACATATTCTGAACGGCCCCACATACCTTGGACTGAGCTTTCCTTTCTTTCCAAATCTGATGACACCATTCCATGTCGAAACTTTTAACATCACAAAATCACCTATACCAAACTCAATTGGCTTTCAACGATTATTTGTATAACTTTTCTGGCGATCTTGTGCTGTTTTGATTCTTTCACGAATCTGTTCAATCTTTTCAGAAGTTTCTTGGACAATTCCAGGACCTGTCAGTTGTTTTTCACCCACTTCATTCCAACATAACGGTGTTCAGCATTTATGTCCATATAACACTTCATATGGTGCCGCTTGGATACTGGAATGGTAACTATTGTTATACGCAAACTCTATTAATGGCAAGTGATCTTTCCACGATTCTCCGAAATCAATGATACAGCTTCTCAACATATCTTCGAGAGTATGGATAGTTCTCTCACTTTGCCCATCTGTTTGTGGATGATAAGCTGTATTTAACCGAATTTCAGACCCCAAAGCTTTCTGTAGTCCTTCGCAGAATTTGGAAGTAAACCGATTATCTCTATCAGAGATAATAGACAATGGAACACCGTGTCTGGTAACAATTTCTTTGATGTAGATCTGCGCTACCTTTTCTAAAGAGTATTTCTCTCTTATTGGTAGAAAATGCACAGATTTAGATAAACGATCAACAATTACCCAAATCGCGTCATACCCCCTTGGAGTTTGAGGTAATTTCATAACAAAATCCATGGTAATGTGATCCCATTTCCATACAGGTATTTCTAAGGATTGAAGACTTCCGTACGGCTTCTGATGTTCAATCTTTACCTGTAAACATGTCAAACACTGTTCCACATACCGAGCTATATCTCTTTTCAATCCTGGCCACCAATAAAAAGGTTTTAAATCTCGGTACATCTTATTGGTGCCTGGATGGATAGAGTATCGGGATTTATGACTTTTATTTAATATCATACTTCGGATATCTCCAAAATATGGTACCCAAATTCGCCCTTGAAAACACATAATTCCTTTATCATTTGGTTTCAAGGTTGAAATTATCTTACCCAACTTTTCTGATTTGATAATATCTTCTTTCATAGCTTCCTTCTGACATCTCAGAACTTCTTCATGAATATCAGAGATTAAACTTATTCTCATTGCCACCATTTTAATAGTCCCGCTCCTTTCTTTTCTACTTAAAGCGTCAGCTACCACATTGGCTTTTCCTGGGTGGTAAAGGATTTCACAATCATAATCATTAATAAGTTCAATCCATCGAAGCTGTCGAATATTTAAATCTTTCTGGCTGAATAAATGCTGTAGACTCTTGTGATCTGTGTAAATCTGGCACTTTGTTCCCAAAAGATAATGTCTCCATATTTTCAAAGCAAATACCACAGCAGCTAATTCCGTGTCATGAGTTGGATACTGCTTCTCATGATCTTTCAATTGTCTTGATGCATAAGAAATCACTTTTCCTCTCTGCATCAGAACGCATCCTAATCCTAACTTTGAAGCATCGCTGTATACCACAAAGTCTTCGGATCCATCTGGTAGAGTTAACACCGGCGCACTACAGAGGTGNTATATATATATATATATATATACATATATAGGGTCAAGTTCAAATGTCAACCAAAGTTTTTGTGTTAACTTTGTTAACCGATCTTGGCCATTCAATYTTTCAATAAACGGTTGTGATTAATCATGATAAAAACTTATTTTTTTAATTTTAAAATTTCATAAAGATAAGTGAACAAAGTTGAAATGGGTATTTAGGTAATTTTTTTATGTAACTCCCATATCATTAATTGGGAGTTACAAAATCAAAAAATTCTATGATTTTTGTTAATGTAAAACTATATGTACACAACTATATACATATGAACCATTGTGTCAAATACGAACAAAAAATCGACATATATATGAACTTTGGCTGCATATCATTTATGAACACAATATGAACATAATAAGAATAACTGCTATACGAAATGACATAAATAAAAAAAACATGTATGAACACGATATGAACAGCTTGTGAACAATAGTTCTTTCATTATAAACATATTCAGGAGCGATCATTTGTCAATTGGAGTTTTATACATGCATTGCATCCACGCGGTTTAAGGTTCACTCCTTGTTCATATATGTTTTAGTCTTATGTGGTTGTTCACCCCTTGTTCATATCATATAAAATATATGAACACAAAACCCCGACGCTATGAACATCTGGTGCAAACACTTACACAAATATAAAGATTTGGTATCAAGCTTAAAGAATAACACTTGTATTCATATGATAGAAGTAACATGAAAACGATGATTTATGATTCATACAAGTCGGTAATATGACAATATGAAAATGAGTCGTGCATGTACTTCCATTTGAACATGTGAATTAGATACGTATTAATAATTAAAGAAAAAAGTTATCAACACAATATGAACTACAAGAAACACAACACATCATAATAAACATAATTTCGATTAAAACGAGTTTAATAAAATATTAATCCATTACGAAGACATTCGCTTTGGTTAATTTCTTCATTTCCCGAACTCGAACTCCGATTGTCACCATAAACCATTTTAATCTTCTCAATGTTGTCGATTTTTTCTCAATGTGTTTATCCATAATAGCTTGAACGATACCGAAGATTTTACTACCGTGTTTCCTCCACGAATCAAAAACTCATAAAACAATAAAAATGRAAGATCAAGAATAAAAAAATAAATAAAAATATCAATATTATAAATGTATATTTTTAGGAATTTTATGATTTTGTAACTCCTCTTTAATGGTATGAGAGTTACATAGCAAATGAAATGACTCAATTACCCTTGGCATTAAATTGTGAACATGAAAGATACCTAATAGAAGAATGGATTGTGATTGGTTGACATGATTTGCAAAGTTAACACAAAAACTTTGGTTAACATTTGATCTTGTCCCTATATATATATATATATATATATATATATATATATATTTCTACATATATACATATTCTGATACACATAACCACATTATACAATTAATTTTCGCATACTAGCATGATCAAACGTAATAAATTATCATGCTATCACGTAATCATTTAATCAGATAATCACATATTATTTACCTCGGATGATAACTAAGATCAAGTTATCACAATATGAGTGTGACCAGTATGACAGATAGAGAGGTTTGTACCATCACCTAGAAGGATTTCATCCGGTCCCCCATTTTCAGAAACAGAGTGTAGTGTTGACTGATCAGATGTGAGATGGTTTGATGCACCAATATTCGCAAGCCATGTGTAAAGCCCAATTTTTTTAGTATCTAAACAATATTATATGAGCCTTTAAATATTTTTTTTTATTAAATTCATTTGAAATGTTAAAATATTTACGTAATTAATTAAAGAAAATAATTGTAGAAATCTTAAATAAATAAACAATAAAAAGAAAGACAAAAAGAAAAATAAAATAAAATTGTTTTCTTTTATTATTGGACCAAAAATGTGATATATCACGTTAGGAGGGGTCTGGTTGTAAATGTCAGAAAGTTCAGGGGGGAAATGTCATATTTTTCAAAGATGAGGGACTTGTTTTGCCAATAGTACATGTTTGTTTGAAGAAAACGACCCCTCAGCCAAAAACACGCGATTTGATCCGATTTCGTCAACTAATAAGCCAAAACTCTTGCATATAAATATAGAGCACCGACTTAGGATCATTTTGGTTCAAATAGCTTAGAAAATAAGCAAATATTGAGAGAGAAATTTGAGTTTGAGGTCCGTATTGAAAATCTCGCTTTTTTCACCGATTTTGGGTGAGATTCTTAACCAAATCTCTTGATTTTTATGTCTATGGCTTCATTTTTAAGTACTCTAACAAACCTCAGTAGCCTCATGTCTCATATTTGTATTTATGTGGTTCGATTTTTATGTTTTGAAATTGTTGAATTTTAGTTTTAAAAACAAACTTTAAATGAGTAAATGAAACTCATTTCCTGATGAAAATTCGTCTTCTTAATGTCAAAGTGTTGGTAAAAATATTACCAAAAGTTTGGTGCAAAAAGAACGAAGAAAAAAGATCAAGAAATAAACCATTTTCGAGTTTAAAACTCTAGTGCAGCCATGGATGCTGGTGCGACCGGGTCGGGAACCGGGTCGGACGGGTAAGACCTGACCCGCATCCGTTTTCCTTTATAAAAAAAGGGATAAAGGCGCTGAGGGTAGAATTCGAACCCTCAACCTCAATCTCGTAGCTTCAATGCATTAACCAGTAAGTTAACTATGAATTTTATTACTTTTATGCACTGAAATTATTAATATGCACTAAATATTTAAGATTCAGAAATTAGCATTGAACCCGCTGAAGTTTCAGAAAATAATTTTCTTCATAATAACTTTATGAGATTTTCATCAAGTTTATTTATATTTTGTAAAATGCAAACTTTGACCCAATTTCGATTATTTATCTCATTTATTACCAAAATGACCCTATAAATGAGAAATCAGTATTTTAACAATACTTTGTGCATTTGCTTCCAAAATTTACCAAAATAACCATATATCTTTGGGATTGGTCTATGAGCTTCATTTTTATATTATTATTTTTATAAAATTACCAAAACGACCCTATATTTGGAAATCGGTATTTTAGCAATACTTTACGTATTTGCTTTACAAATTACCAAAATGACCCAATGTCTTGGGAATTGGTATCTAAGTGTTATTTTAAATCTAATCCCTATGAAATTACCAAAATGACCCTACGGGGTGGGTTGGACATGAAAGGAGGGCTTGCAATTCCGAGGTCTTGAAGTCCTCGTCCATAGAAGACACCACATACGCAAAGAAAACTGACGAGTCGAGGCCTCACTTGTAAGATAATAACTAAAATACACTAAAGAACACGAATTGTATGTGACCATTAAACCATATTGTATTCACTAAGCTTTTAGCTTATACTATACATGTATATATCTCAGGTATCAATAGTCAGTAGACGAGTTGAATGAAAAAAGATGAAACTATGTTTTGAATCATGGTTGATTAGATATTTAATTAGCATTGATTACGTTAAAATATTTTACGCTTCCACAATTATGTAACGAATTACGTTTAACACATTATGTATGTTTGAATTTTTAAGTTCGTATTGTGTTCATGGCATAAGTTATTAAGAATGACATCACGACACTCGAACGAAAGAAAAAAAAATCAGCGCGTGACACCATGACTTGTGATTGGGGCTCGTTTTAATCCCTGAAGATGTGGCATTTGTGACGGGACTGGTGGAAACCAGGATGTTGTTGTCTCTTAAGAATTTGGCAAGCTTCCAACACTCACGTGTTTCATGACCTAGTATGTTGCAGTATTTGCAAAACAGATGGGACCTATTGGTCTTCCCCTGAGGGTTTTGTTGGGCAAAATAGGGTCAATTTCCTCTATTGTTGTACCCAGAAGGAGAGCGACTATTGCGGCTCGAGTAGTCTGAGGAGGAGCGATTATGGGTACGGTTTGATTATCGCTGAGAGTAGTTTGCTTTAACAACCATTATGTGCTGCAGTAGACTCCACCTCTTTCAAAGATTGTTCGAAGTCAACAAGTTTATCGAAAAGTTCCGGATAAGAGATCGAGTTTTCACGAAATTTTATTGCAGTAGTTGTTGAGGTGTATTCATCACCAATATACTTAGGATGTGTACCAGTAGGTCCTCTTCATGAATCGGGCTTTGGACAAGTGCCAACTCATCCGCAATGGAGCACATCTCATTTAGGAATTCGGTGATTGGTCGATTTCCTTTGGGATTTTTTGCAAGTTTGGACTTCAAAGAGATGATCCTTGAACGAGAGCTGCTGGCATAGCTCATGTTGAGACACTCCCAGGCTTTTTTTGCAGTAGAGGTGAAGGCAATGACAGGTTGGATTGGGTCTGAGCATGATCCAAGGATAGCACTGAATATTACTTTATCTTGGTGATACCAAGCAGTGTAATCGGGATTGGTCTTGACAGTTTCTTTGTCGGTGATAGTTTTGTTGGAAAATCACTCTTCTCAGTGATAAAATCGTCCAGACCTAATCCAACAAGTGTGGATTGCACCTGTCGCCGCCATACATGAAAGTTTGTGGTGGCCAGTTTGATAGGGAAATGGGTTGAGGCAGTGAGATGAACTAGGGTTGTGCTTTGTGCCATGGAGATGACAAGGGAGATTGAGAGAGGGAGATGATCGATGGATCTCTTTAGAGCGTGTGATGCTCTGATACCATATAGGTAATGAATATTAATTTGGCTTGAATGAATATTATATTCACAATAACCATATAAATATACAAAGGAGAGGCTAGAGTTTAGGAGAAATACAAGGGATACCAAGGCTAGAGTTTAGGAGAAATACAAGAGATATCAAATATAGATTACAACAGACTTTGACTAAATTCAAATTCAAATTATTGCGAAGATAGTTGCAATTTATTCCTAGAGGATGTGTGATCCGTTATAGAAGCAAATTCCAAACAGTACATATTCACACATGAAGCAAAACAAAGGATGAGATGAAGCAAATTCCAAGGCAATACAAAGGACAATTTGAAGCAAATTCCAAACACTACATATTCACACATGCCCATCTCCCTTATTTGCGGTTTATTGGAATGGCTAGTAAGGGCTTTTCCCTAGGGGTAGTTAATCCAAATTTTTCTTTCATATCCAAGTCATTTGGTGACATGCCATTGGGAAGCACCCAATCAAAGCCGTGGACCATATTGGAAACTACCAAGCCAATGTTCAATAATCCCAAATTCATTCCAGGACACCCTCTTCTTCCAGCTCCAAATGGTATAAGCTGAAAATCTGATCCACGAAAGTCGGTTTCTCTACCCAGAAACCTCTCAGGAAGAAACTCTGCCCAATTCTCAGACCAAACTTTTGGGTCTCGCCCAAATGCCCAAACGTTCACTAGAACTCGTGTCTTTTTTGGTATGTTGTAACCGTTAATCAGTGTATCCTCTATTGATTCATGGGGAACCATTAATGGACCAACCGGATATAGACGAAGAGTTTCCTTAATTACCATATGTAAGTAACATAATTTTGTCAAATCCGTCTCCTCCACCATTTTTGTATCTCCAACGATCATGTTCAACTCCTTTTGGAGTTTCTTCATCACTCTAGGGTGTCTAATAAGAGCAGACATTATCCATTCGATAGACGTTTTGGCAGTGTCAATGGAACCGGCTACCATATCTAGTAAAATGGCTTTCATACTTGATCTGTCAATGGTAGAGGATAACTCGTCATGGGTGTTTGAGTTATGATGATTTAGTGACAGCAATACATCAATGAAGTCCATTTGATCCGGTCTCTGAGAGCAGGTAGAACTGCGTTCTTCATGCTCCTTGATCATTATCTCGAACATTTCATCGATGTCCTTGCTTAACGACTTAAAGCGTTTAGTCAAACCCTGCAATTTGGGATCACAAGAACTGTGATTTTATGTTAGATCTCACAAGAAAACTAATCTCATATCAATGTACAAAAGCTTAATTGTTGTAAGTCTCACGATTTTGGTGTATGATTCTTCAAATCTTGTTTTGGTTTTTCTTCTCTCGATTATCTTATTCTATTATACTTGCTTCGTAGGTTTCAGAAATACGAGTATATATTATACATGCAATTAAAATCATGGTATCTATGAAATCGTCAAATGCTAGTGACATCTAGATATTGTTTTTGTTTAGCCGAAACTGTACGAAAATGATCTCTGTATGTGTGTGTGTGTATATATATATGTATATATATATATATAATTGTTTTCTGGTTTTAATGATTCTAGTTTTCTGTTAAGAGTGAAAAAGCTGAGATAACTAAAACTGAAGGGAAGCTTATGAAATTCACCTGAAGATCAAACCAAGCAAATACTGGCACATAGTCTGTCAAATTGAAGGTACCTGTTGCTTCCATGCTGTCATCAATTAGGGTCTTGAAAACAAACCTCTCATCGTTTTTCTTTCCAAAAAGCATCCTACAAGTCATCGCTTCAATCAACCCACCTACGGTTTCATTCACGTTGACCACCTTATGTACCGTTGATGCCGCCCTAATCTCCGCCAACATCAGCCCAATCTCCTCCCTTCTCATACCAAGAAAACTGTTGATCTTGGTGGCACTCAGCAGCTCTGCCGCACAAAACTTCCTTACACTCCGCCAATATGGTCCATATTCCGCAAAAGTCATTCCTCTAGAGCCATAGGACAGGTACTTGGAGGCTTGGATTTCGGGTCGAGAAGCGAACACAGCATCATGGGTTCCAAGGAAGAGTTTGGCGGCATCCGGTGAAGAGACTATGACAAACGGAACGCAGCCGAGGCGGATGGACATGATGGGCCCGTACTTTTGGGATAGCTTATGAAGGGCACGGTGGGGGAGGTTCCCTAATAAATGGAGGCTTCCGATGATTGGTAAAGGCATGGGACCAGGTGGTAGTTTGTTGTGGCGGAGATGAGTGAAGCACCAGTAGCAAAACAAAGTTCCGGTGAGAAGGATGAGCAGTGCAAGTGAAAAAGAGTCCATGGCTGTAGCTTGATTGCAAGTTACTTGTGATACTAATGTGTTTACATTACATGTATATATATAAATGTGAATTTTTTTTATTTTAATGGAGTTTGTCGTTTCCATTTGGCATCACTTAATATCACTAATCTTGCTATCTCCGATCTTAAGCATTGTTGGTATCAATTGTCCCTTCTACCAATCACTTATATACGTGTTATGACACTAACCTTTTGGTTGCCCTCTACATCACCATGCAATAAAATGGGTTTTATATATGTAGTGATGGAGTATTTAATAACATTTTAAATTCGAATGGAATAAAATATTATTATCTATACTATGTTATAAAACATTTAACAAAAACTTTTAAAAACCGTTTTTAATGCATGAAGTATTGTTTATTAATACATATTACTTAAAATTCAAGATTACAAGTAAATTGTGTGTAAGTATAACTTATTAA
>NC_037539.1:25412292-25420810 GCF_001531365.2 Cynara cardunculus var. scolymus | reverse complement strand
ACTTTTAAATAGTTAATTTAATATTAATATCACTTATTTTTTAAAATTTTTTTTTATGATATCTTCAAATTTATATTTCAATGAAAAATAAATTCTTTTTCTCAGAACCACATAACATCATAATATTGATAGATCCAAAATATAAAACGAAACATTAAAATCAAGATATATCTCGCTACATTATGCGAGTACTCATCTAACCTTATCTAAATTCATTACATTAAGTTGCTATAACGAAATTAGACGAATTGACAAGTTCTATTATAAAATTGAGTAACCTAATAAAATGCAAAAGGTAAATCACCTCATCAATGTTTTTATTATGACCCTTTAAAAAGTTCCTGCATACGAAAGACTGATATGACATTATTATATGACAATTTACTTTTTATATCATTTTGGGTTACTTTTATATCATTTTGGGTTGTGTAACATCATCTTAACAACTCCTTGTAATACATACATACATATATGCATACATACATACATACATACATACATACATATATATATATATATATATATATACTACATAAATAAGCATTTAAGACAAAGTCTTAAGTACAAGACTTTAAGCACAAGGTACAACCATTTCACCGTTTCATCTACCGAACTCAGGTGACTCCTTGTCACCTACAATGAGTTAGGTATATCCTAATAAATTATGAAATATAAAACATACTATAATCAACTAAAAATAATGAAACACTTTGAATATGAAAGCAAATATTTTGTATCATTAAATCAATGAACGAAACTGTTTCACCGTTTATAGAACGAACTCACATGACTGCCATTAAAGAAAGACCAATTGTCATATAGTGTTGAACGATGAAACATTTTTAAAAATTTAATGAGACATTTGAAAAACTGAATATTTTTTTATTTAATGAATGTTTTTCATGCATAAAAAGTTCCGAAATATTGTGAAATTGTTTGTTGGTCATTATTGAACATGAAATTAGTTTCATTACTCAATGTACATATATTTTTTCAATGAAACAGAACACAGATTTCATATTCTACTGCTTCTAAAATTCATATTTTTATAAAATATAATGGTAAATAATAATAAAACATATTAATGGTAAAACATTTATATTAAGAAGAAAGAATTTACCTCCTTCTATATGAAACGTTTCCTTTATTACGTTTCCAAAATTAACAGTATTTTTTACCTCCAATATTAATCAATATACAATGAAATGAGTATTACACCTTTACTGATTAAAATTAAAGAAAAAAAATGAAATTTTCCTATTGGTCGAAAGTGATTTGCAAGGTTTTCATGAATTGAGAGGTTTGCAACGTAACCCGTCTCTCTCAATATATATATGTATATGTATATATATACATATGTATATGTGTATATATATGTGTGGAGGAGCGATCAAATGAAAACCACCATCATTTGTAAAAACCGTAAAAACCACCCTCATACGTCGATTTTATTGTTTAATCTTAAGAATTTTTTTCATGAAATTGTTTAATCTTGTGAAATTGTTTCATATAATACTTTTTTTGATGAATTTGTTTCATATATGGTTATGAAATTGTTTCATAGAATATTTAATGAAAATTTTAATGAAACTGTTTCATGTATTTTTCTAAGATTAAAATAATAAAGATGATAATATCCATGATTAACATCCTCCACAATAAAAATGGTTAATCAACCTTTCAAAATTACAAAAAAAATGAACAAAATGAAAAATTATGATTGGCTGAATGAGGTTTTCACGGTTTTTACAAATTGAGTAGTTTTTATTTGAACGCTCCCCTATATGTGTGTATGTATATATACATATATATGTGTATATACATATATTTGTATATATATATATATATGTGTATAATATATATAGGGGCATAATCAAATGAGAACTGATTAGTTTGTGGTAACTGTGAGGTCCAATGTGAGCCAATCATTTAAATAATTAATGTTATATCCTAAAATAACATAAAGGGTAAATTGGTAATGTTTATAATCATAAAACCCTAACCCTATTTTTCTTCCTTCCTTCATCGACTAACCCTCTTTTTCTGCTACAACCACTCTTGCCATTGATGCTTCTTCTTCTTCATCAAGCCAGCCGACGAGCTCTAAGTCTCGTCGTTGGCGGCGCTAATCGAGCATACCTAAATGAACTTAAGAGCATGTTGTTCCCCGGCTAGTTGGAGATTGCCGCCGACAAAAATGAGCATACTGTCGACAGGTCCGGAAGGCTGGCAATCG
Organism: Cynara cardunculus var. scolymus; assembly: GCF_001531365.2. Taxonomy (NCBI): domain Eukaryota; kingdom Viridiplantae; phylum Streptophyta; class Magnoliopsida; order Asterales; family Asteraceae; genus Cynara; species Cynara cardunculus. The sequence goes on along the minus strand of NC_037539.1, from coordinate 25,418,574 downwards.
ACGGTGGTGATGCTATGTTTGCATTGCTGAAAAGGGAGAGATGTGAGCTTGTTGACGATATTCTGAGAGCCTTCGATCTTCTGACCTTCAAAAGTCAACATGGAAGTCTCTTGGTAGAGATTAGCTAAGCCAGCCCGATTGGTATCAAAGGTGGTGTAGTAAAGCTCTAAGAATGCTTTCGACAAAGTGTATGGATCCATTGATCACTTTCTGAGACTTGTATGCTCCTTCCCACTCTCACTCACTGTTGCTCTTCTTCAATCTCTCTCTATCCCTATTCCCTAGTTGGCTGAAATAATAAGCTATCACAGTGTATCACAGTGTATCGCAATATGCAATTTCATTATTTTCCTTGTTTTATCAAGGTGTATCACAATGGATTTGATTTTGTTTTTATGGTTTGAGTTGGTATCATAGTTGGTTTCACAATGGTATCACAGTATATCACAATGGGTATCACATTGTGTATCTTTGTGATTACTTGGTACCTGTCGGAATAATGTTGGCCGGAGGCCGGAGGTTGGAGGTCAAAGAGAGGAGATAGGAGTTTTTTAAAAATACCTAAAATGTCCTCTAATTATAATTTTAACTCAAACTACCATAATTACTAATTTTTTATTTATCCGTTGATTTGTGGTTAAGATTGGACCTCACAGTTACCACAAAATAATAAGTTCTCCCTTGAATGGACCCTTATATATATATATATATATGTATATATGTATGTATATGTATATATGTATGTATATGTATATATGTATGTATATGTAGACTTGGGATCATGTGAGACCAAGGGTTTTTCGTGAGACCCGTAAAACCAATTCTCAACCCTTTGATTAATCTAAAATCTGAACATTCATAATCACAAAATTACCACGAGACTTCTCAATAATCACAAAATTGTCATCGTGTAACTTTAGACCATTAGATCATTAGCTTATAAAGTTGATCAATGAACATAAATTGGTCTAACGGGTCTCACGAAAAACATTTGGTATCACATGAACCCAACCTTGTATATGTATATGTATATGTATGTATATATATATATATATGTGTATATATATATAACTAGTAGTATACTCGTTGCAATGCAACAAGATCCACAAATTATCAAGTTTGAAGACGGATAAATTAAAAAGTAACTCGTGTTTCATGTTTTTTATATTTTCTATCATGGTGATGCTAGTTTATTCATTTTTATGTGGCATATAAATTCAAGTCTAATATATAATAGCATAAAATAAATTAGAAATCGAGTATATCAAATTATTGGCTAATAATGGATCGGATCTTGAGGTTCTCATATATTAAGTGATTTCATTTTATTACACTTTGATTTAACTAAGCATTAGTGGTTAATTTTTTAGCAACTTGTAATTTGGAAAATAAAACCTGAAAGTAATATTGAATAGATTGGAAAGTAAAATCACGTGTAAAAAATACATTAAAATACATATTGCTCAAAACGTCAATATGACGATACCTCCTGCAAGAAATGAAGAGTGATTATAAGTGAACTAGTATTTGACATCGGGCGATGCGTGAAGACAATAATTTTTTTTAATTATTTAAGTTAGCTAATTGAGTCGATAATCACGTTTATTAAATTAATAATAATCAATAATTACTTTGATATATGAATCCACATTATCATTATTGATTGTTCTTTGTAGACTTGGGATCATGTGAGACCAAGGGTTTTTCGTGAGACCCGTAAGACCAATTCTCAACCTTTTGATTAGATCTACTATATGAACATTCATAATCATAAAATTGCCACGAGACTTCTCAATAATCACAAAATTGTCACCTTGCAACTTTAGATCATTAGTTTATATATATATATATATATATATTAATAAGTCTTATATATCAATCTTTTATTATATCAAACTTTGTAATTGGTTCAAAATCATAAAAAATATTGATTATAATCATGACGTGTATTATGAGATTTGTTTTGTCATAATACATGTCAATTTATCTCCAACATATATTCTCATAAAATATTTATATTCACCAAGCAAACATTGTGTTGGTACCTACTTTGATATAATTATTGAATATTTTTGCAATTTGCTCATATTAGTCATAATATATTCATTAGCATCATTGACCAAAAACCTTCTTGAAACCTCTCTTTTCCTACATGCAATTGCACAAAGTGTAGCAATAGTATTATGATCATTCCAGATACATAGGAGTATGATTGATTTATTATTATTTTCATTTGACTTGTTCAACTTTTTTAGATTTATTTTAGACAGTTCATAGTTTAATTTCTCTATAAAATAATCTTAAAAGAAGATGTCTTAATAAAATTATGTAAAATTAAAGATATGTATTATATTGATTCTAGTGTTAATTATATATAGAGTTTGATTTTAGCTTAAATAAGAAATTGAGAAAAAAAAAATATATATATATATATATATATATATATATAAAGAGAGAGAGAGAGAGAGAGGGAGAGATGTGAGTTATTATGTAACTCTTTGCATTTATACAACCAATACAACTCAATCTGAACCGTCCATTTAATTTGATGAATTTGTGATTTCATAAAAGTTTAGATTGTTTCATAATATAAAGTATTGATCATAATTAATGAATCATAGTCATCTTCCATAAATATTCAAATCATAATAAATGAACTCTCATCATTTCCATAAATATCTCAATTGATTGGATTGCAATTGTTGTACAAATGTGATGGGTTGCATTTGAAACGTCATATCTCTCTCTCTCTCTCTCTCTCTCTATATATATATATATATATAAACCATAAGTTGTTTCTATCTTTTATACGTATTATTGTATTGATTGTAATTAGTGTTTAGTTATATATTGATTCTAATTTTTGATTCTTTATATTGAATGTCATAATTTTTTATTTTATGTGTTGATTATATATATATATATACTAGGTTCGATCACGTGTATTACATGGGGTAATTTGAAAAAATTAAATCATATTAAAAGCTTATCTTACAGATATGAATAATCATCGAAAGTACGATGCTACTCCATACTTGTACTCTTGAAATAACTCTGAAGTATAACTCTCAAAAATGACTCTTCACACTTGAATTTAGAAATGAAACTATATCGATAATTAGTTAAAATGAAGTTAACCATAGAATAAAATTAAATTTAGAAATAAAATTATATCAGTAAATTGAATTTAAACATAGAAGTAAATTTAGAATGACTATACAGACTTGTATTCTTGAAATAACTCTGAAGTATAACTCTGAATAATGACTTCAAACTTGTACTATTGAAATAATTCTGAAGAAAAACTCTTATGACTTCAGAGCTTAGTATAGGCAAGCCAGACACTCTGCATGGTGCTCCGTCTGGAAAAAGAAAAGACTTTAGAGTTTAGGTGAGTTAACTATGAATAATGACTCTTCATACTTGTACTCTAGAAATAACTTTAAACTAAAACTCTGAAAAATAACTCTTCAGACTTATACTCTTGATATAATTCTGAAGTATAAAATCAGTCCCACTAAATCAGAGTTCAGACTTCTAAGTCTAAAAAAATACTTTAGAGTTTAGACTTCAGAGTTCGGGTGAGCTAAGTCTGAAAAAGAAAACTTCATAATTTGGGTGAGCTAACTCTGAAAAATGACTATTCGGATTTGTACTCTTCGGACATGTAGAAGAATTCAGAGTTCAGACTTCTAAGTCTGAAAAAGAAGACTTCGGACTTCTTTTTCTAAGTCTAAAAAGAGAATTTAGAGTTCAGACTTCTAAGTCTGAAAAAAGTAGACTTCAGAGTTCAGGTGCGCTAAGTCTGAAAAAGCAGACTTCAGAGTTCGGGTGAGCTAACTCTTTAGAATGACTCTTCAAAATTGTACTCTTGAAATAACTCTGAAGTAAAACTCTGAAGAATGCATTGAGACTTGTACTATTGAAATAACTCTAAAGTATAAATCTGAAGAATGACTCTTCAGATTTAAATTTAGAAATGAAACTATATCAATAATTAGTTAAAATGAAGTTAACCCTAGAATAAAATTGAATTTATAAATGAAACTATATCAGTAAATTGAATTTAAACTTAGAAAAGCGCATGTGTCAAATCTGAAGAAGAAGTCTGAAGACCTTGAGTTCAAAGTTATTAAAATACCCAAAATCTTTGAAAAAGACCCTATGGTAAAGTTTGCATCATACGGAGCAAGACCAACCAGAGCTCATCTAGTCCTTTAGGACCAGAGCCTCTATGGACTTACCAACCAAACGCAAGGCCAAGAAAAGGTGCTATGGTCAACCATAGCCTCTTTAGACTTGAATTTAGAAATGAAACTATATCAATAATTAGTTAAAATAAAGTTAACCCTAGAATAAAATTGAATTTAGAAATGAAACTATATCAATAATTAGTTAAAATAAGTTAAACCTAGAATAAATTGAATTTAGAAATGAAACTATATCAGTAAGTTGAATTTAAACTTAGAAGAGCGTCTGTGTCAAATCTGAAGACGAAGTCTGAAGACCTTGAGTTCAGAGTTATTCGAATACCCAATATCTTTGAAAAAGACCCTATCGTAAAGTTTGCATCATACAGAGCAAGACCAACCAGAGCTCCTCTTGTCCTTTGGGACCAGAGCCTCTGTGGACTCACCAACCAAAAGCAAGGCCAACCAAAGGCCCTCTGGTCAACCATAGCCCCTCTGGTCAACCATAGCCTTTGGTTCGTCTATCCAGAGCCTCTACATAAAAAAAATGATAAATACTTAAACAATTTGAGTTCCAATTACAACCAGAGACTCTCTGGTTAAACATGAAGATCAACCTGAACCCCTCTCGTTCCTTTATGATGGATTGGAATATTTTTCCAATGTTCAAATAAACAACCAGAAGCAAAGCCATCCAGAAGCCGGACCAAACAGAGGGGCTCTAGCTTACAAGACTAAGTCTAAGTCTTAAAAACTTATCTTCAAAGTCTAGATAAGTTTATTACAAAACGTGTACTCTTGAAATTACTTTGAAGTAAAACTCTTCATACTTCAGAGCTCTAAATGCATTATATAGAGGCTCTACATGGTGATCTGTCTGCATAAAGAAGACTACAGAGTTTGGATGAGCTAACTCTGAAGAACGACTCTTCAGACTTGTACTCTGAAAATAACTCTGAAATAAAACTCCGAATATTGACTTTTCAGACTTGTACTCTTGAAATAACTCTGAAGTATAAAATCAATCCCACTAAATCAGAGTTCAGAGTTTTAAGTCTGAAAAAAAAAGACTTCAGAGTTTAGGCTTCAGAGTTCGGGTGAGCTAAGTCTGAAAAAGAAGACTTCAGAATTCCTGTGAGCTAACTCTGAAGAATGTCTCTTCAGACTTGTACTCTTCAAAATTGTAGAAGACTTCAGAGTTTAGACTTCTAAGTCTGAAAAAAAAGACTTCAAACTTATTTTTCTAAGTCTAAAAAAAGACTTTAGAGTTCAGACTTCTAAATCTGAAAAAGAAGACTTCATAGTTCAGATTTCTAAATCTGAAAAAGAAGACTTCAGAGTTCAGACTCTAGAGTTCGGGTGAGCTATGTCTGAAAAAGCAAACTTCAGAGTTTGGGTGAGCTAACTCTGAAGAATGACTTCAGACTTGTTCAATTGAAATAACTCTGAAGTAAAACTTTTCAGTAAATTGAATTTAAAAATAAAATGAAGTTAACCCTAGAATAAAATTGAAGTTAGAAATGAAACTATATCAGTAAATTGAATTTAAACTTAGAAGTAAAAATCATTTTTTCTGGGAATCAGTTACCACACGATATAATTAACCCAAGAATAAAATCAATTGCACCCTAAATTAGTGGGATTGATTGAATAAGATGACACATGTCAATCAAATGAGTATAATTGAACTATTAATGTATATTGTGTCTAAGTACGTTCAAATGAGTCTAACTGAACCACTAATGTAAACTGTGTCTAGATACGTGTTTAGACGAGAAGACAAGAAAACCGACTCACTAGAAGATGACACATGTTACCCGAGTTACTTATTTATTATAAGTGTGTGTATATATAGGGTTGGGTTCACGTGAGACCAAACTGTTTTCGTGAGACCCGTGAGACCACATTTTTACACGTAAACTTCACAGCAAAAACGCTGTGAAGGTTTAAAAAAAGTCGAACATTCACAACAAAAACACTGTGAAGGTTTTAAAAAGTTACCTTCACAGCATTTTGCTGTGAAGTTTCAAGTGTAAAATGTTGGTCTCACGGGTCTCACGAAAACAGGCTGGTCTCACATGATCCCAAGTCT
>NC_037539.1:25403500-25412032 GCF_001531365.2 Cynara cardunculus var. scolymus | reverse complement strand
ACACACATATACTAGTTGTCTACCCGCGCAATGCGGCGGGATGTAAAAAACTCATTAAGATTTATTCAATTTTGAGAAATCAACTTCTATCTAGATGTAATAAATCCTACTGCAGTTGTACCTAATTTAAATTCAAATATACATCCATCCAAAATATTGATTTTAGTAACTTCTACAATTATTCATTAAAAACGAATCTCTTATATGAATTGTGTATATAAACAAACCTTTTTGCTATTGTAAATATGGTTGTAATGAATAAGATACGGAGTGACAACACAACAACACAACCCTGTTCAACAATAAATCTTCTCATCAATCCTTTCTAAAGGCTAAATATCCAAAAAAACTTACAAGCATTGAAAGTGCCCTGTTTTAAATAAAATTTTTGGAGCACTCCTAATGCAATTCATTTTATATTCAAAATGATTAAAAATTACAAAAAGAATTCGTCTACCCAAAATATATTTGTAGTAGACTTTCGAATGAGACTTAATTTGACCTCGTGTTACATCTTTCAAAACCCAATTAAAATGAGTAACATCTTATTACATTTCAAATGATTTCCAGATATTGTCTGAGCATGTGCATTCCCCCATAAGACATCATGAAGTAGTTGCCAAAGTTTTAAGTTGTAGAAAGAGCGAACAACTTATAAATGTAGACTGAAGTTCACAATTCTCAGTACCCTATAAACTTCAAATGGATCTGCAAGAGTTTACATATTAGAAACATGATGTTCATTATCTATCCCTATAGTCATCAACAAAGAAAGTGATGATGTTAGCGACCAAAAACTCCAACAAACAAAAGTCACTTGAGTCATCCATCTAGGACAAATTTAGTTTAATTTCAATGGAAAAAATAAAACCAGAAAAGAAATATGCAATTGCTTACCTCCACTTTTGGCTATTTGAGTCATCTGTCAAGAATTAACCAAAGACCCAATACACCATGTCGCAGTTCAATGAGAACTCGCTAGCAAAACCCTAGAGCCTACAGATTGGAAGAAATACGAAATAAGCACAAGAACAAAGACACACACAGTTAAGTAATTACTTCTTTATTCTCAATCTCACATGTTTGCTTGTCAGTAAATTTTTCAGAAAATATATCAAATGCAACTACAGTTTTGTACACCTCCGACTCTAGATGATACTTCTCAGGGCTGCCAACTTGAGTAGTGGATCTATATTGGACAATCACCGAAAGTAAAAGTAAGAGCATGTGAGTCACAACACATTTCCAATCTATTTAAGCCATCAAGCCTGAAAGGATAATAAGATCAACATATGCATCTAATGAATCCAATAAGTCGGTAACAACAGACAATATATGGATAAAAGATTCATATTTTTTAGCACAATACAAGAATCTATTCATTGGTAATTCGGCATGAGAAGCCATCAGACTGAAACCCAATTTCTAATAAGAAGCTAAATCAACTCTGTCTAAGTAAAGTTGCAGTTGTTTCTGAAAGAACCCTCACATGAATCAATCAACAACAAATATGATGGGAACTGATGAATATGATGGGAACCGAAGCGATCCAATCATCCATTGGATGTTGGATTTTTCTAAACGAACCAATCCAGTCCAATGGATGATTGGATCAGTTCGGTTCCATYTATTGGATATTCTTATTAGATATCCATTGGATTGGATAGATCCAACCAATATTAATCGGATTGGATCGATGTGACATCCAATGGACGATCTGATAGGATCCATCCAATGTTATAAATCCTATTTACAATAATTGATATTTATATATTTCAAAATACTTAATTTCATCCATTCAATCACTAAAAACATACAATTACCATTGTAAAGTCACACCCATACATATTGGGAAGTGGTAGATAGCAACATTAAGCTACTAAAATCCAAATAATAGAAATATTTCTCTGTCTTCAACCAATATTTCTACAACTTCAGTGCTTAGTTCATACTTCTAGAACAATGACCCATCAATTGATGAATCCCATATAGGGTGAATCCTAAATCAAATTATGAAGCATGAAAAAAAGGTATGATGGGAACCAAAATGAAGTAATTGATTACATGAAGATGCCTTAAATGAAACAAGTAAAAAATCTTGCCGCAACCACTGGGACATAGCAGTTTCATATAGTAAATAAGGGCTTGCGGATGTGACAKAAATGATTTTTCGATCATCACCAAGACTACAAAACGTTCAAGGGAGCAAAGAGCCAGGGGAACATTTAGGACCCAAGGCGATATACTTGATAGTTAATAATGATAATACAAATGATAGTAAATGACTGATGAAACTATGATAGTTCTTTATACTATAAAACAAGGAACTTAATAAAGAAAATTGTTTGATAATGTGCCTATTTAAGTGATGCAAAATGCACATCTATGAAGCAATCCAGTACAACAACACAAGCATGAAGCTTGTCATATGGAGATAATCAAACTTACAAAGGATTATATTACAGAGTTATCATTCTAGAAGCCTGTGCAAAGTAAAATGAAAGCAGGCCACTGAATCTCGCTTAACCTGTGCAAAGTTATCATATTAAACATTTATCATTATAGTCTCCAAAGATGAAAGTAGATGTGGAGCATTAACTCAGTCTAATACAAATCAAAACCTAAAGTTCTACTCCTAATATTATATATGAAACAGTTCTCATAATAGATCTGAAAAACGGTCGAAATACGTCCATTAATATTGCTTCTCAATGTTCATAATCATCTTTCCATCTATGTTCAGCCACCAAAATAAAAAAAAAATTTATTGATTATGAACCCTAGCTCAATATAGCCCAAAATAAAGAGGAAGACTTATGATGATAGATGAAAATTCAAACTTGTTTTTGATGGAGAAGCAGATGGAAGCAGTTCGATCGATAATAATATGGAAGCCGTTTGATTGAGAAGAAGGTGGGAGCTGTAAATCGAGAAGAAGTAGAATGGAGAAAGAATGGAAATTCGACTGGGAATCTAGGATTTGGGAGAAAGAATAGAGCGGGAACGGGGTTTGGGAAATCAATGGATTCAGGCGCCGAATAATAACAGGGATTCAGGCGTCGAATAAGAACAGAGATTCAGGCGTCGAGTAAGAACAGGGGTCTGGGAAATCAATGAATGTAGAGAACCCTAACGTTAAAAAAAAAAAAAAAAACCTTTACCTGAGATGGAGCGATGGGCAATCAAATCCGAAGAAGAATGTAGAAAACCCTAACATTGTAATCATATAACTCCAGTAGAGATGTAGGGATCGATAGAACGAACCTTGATAAGTAGTGATGATTTCAAGAACTTGAATCGCCTCTACTAATCTGGATCTCAACCATGGATCTGGGAGGCGGAACTGAAAAGAATGAACTCGTTGCCTTGGGAGAAGGAAGCGACGTTTTGGGAGGCAGAATCGATTTCTTGGGAGCGGACATTACTTAGGGAGTATACATCAGGATTTGTTTTGGGAGGCGGAATCAATTTTTTCATGCATAAGGATTGTTTTGGGAGTAAAGGGTATTTTGGGTATTTAAAATTTTAAGACTTTAAGACTTTTAGTGAATTTGCTTAATAAAGTAGTATATATATATATATATATATATATATATATATATATAAAGATTATATCAATGGATAGACAAAGTTAATCATAATCAATATTTTGGAATTCTTAATCCATATTGTGTCATTTCATTTTTCTTAGTTCTTACTTTCATATATACAAAGATATAAGATAAAGAAAACAAATGAAATAAGCGTATTGTATTAATTGTATAACAAAATAGAATATCAAATCAACACAAAGAAAATTGTAACTAAAATTAAATATTTAATTCAAAATGAATTAAAGTAATCATAAATAAAAAACCATGTAAAGAAAAAGTTGTCATCCTTTTAATTTCTTTATATAATCACCCTCAATATTCCAACATATCATCTTTTTATCAATGTGAGATGGACAAAATTAATTACAATTCAATATTTTGGAATTCTCAATCCACATTGTACCATGTGATGTCTTTTGGTTCTGACTTATAGATTATAGATGTATAGATTATATATTTATAGATATAAAGATTTAAAGGTTTATTAGAATTATTATATGTAACTTATATATAAAAAGTAAATGAAAGGTTCATTTATTTAATGATATGTTTTTATTTAAAATAATTCAAAAATTAAAAAAAATAGCAACTAATGATTTTAGCTCTCTCAAGATGTCACATCATCTTTTGATGATTCTTATTTATAAGATATATATAAACACACACATACACATAACGTAAGAAATTAATAAGCAATGGTTGCTTGTATCTTAATCGTGTAAAACCTCTTTGATAGACCATGTTTGATGTATAGACTCCATGACGATTGAATTTTTTTGGCAAGTTTAATCAATACCTTTGTAGTTCATCGTGATATACCTCTAAATAATGTCACATAAAGTTGGCCATGAGAGAACACTGATTCTGGCAGATAAATACCTACATTCGGGATCGTTTGTACCTAAGCTTTATTTATCGTCATAGAGAAGCTCAATCGAACTGGAAACTGCTTCCACTTTAGCTTAAATGGGAACATGTCATCTTCTGATGGACATAAAGGAATCCTCGGCAAAAACATCCTTTTGCTAGCATGTTGACCAACGGCTATTTCAACATCGATGATATTCTGCTGAAACCCTTTGCATATCAATCTTGTGCCATTACATAATCCATTCAAAGGGTCGATATTTCATAGGAGTATGATTCCATCAAATAGAAGTTGTTCTTATCGTATTGTGCTTCATCGAAACTATAGTAGACTTTTTCCTCACCATAAAATCAATCGATCAACTTGTCATTAATCTCATCGATATTGTTATTTTTTGTCAATAATATCGCCCTAGAAATTATGTAATCTGATGCAGCTCCGTTGATTTGAAAAGATGGAAATATTGCATCAATTAAAGCATCCATTGAGTTACCTTTATCATTGTAGGGAATAGTCATGTCGTCGTGTATGCGAATAAAAGTATCATCAATTGTTTCTTCATCTCCATCACCAACTCGCAAAAGAAGATCTAAAAACCATGGATCAGTCAACGCTCTCATATTGATAGTTAATGGTATTTGTTTAATCAAAAACCAAAGAGGTAACATCCGTAGGCTAGAGTCTACAATTTGTGCCCTTGTGCCATGCCGCACAACTAGCAACACATGTTTAAAATCGTTTCCCATCACCATTATTTTTCAACAGAATGGGAGCATGATCCCAATGATATCTTGCATCGTTCGTCAAGTGCCTCCACCGCCTGCCTTTTATCCATCGAGCCTTCATCCCAAAAGATTAGACTTGCACCACGAAGTAATTGAGCAGTCTCACTTTATTTTTTTATGTTGCATACTGAGTTATTATCCAGATTGAGAGGAATCTCGAATCGATAATGTGCAGTTCTCCCCCCGGCATGTTATTAGTTGCAACGCCCGATGAAGCAGTCACAAGTGCAACAAGACCACGAGAATGACCCTCAACAAGTAAAGCTTTGTACACAAATGTTTTCCCAGTTCCACCAGGACCATCTATGAAGGATATACCTGGACAATCATTCTCAACATGCCTCACAATCTCATCGAAAACAGAATTTTGGTCTGAATTTAGAGATTCACATGCTTGTAAATGTTCATCTTCTACAACTATCAAGTACTCTTCTTGCACAACTATCAAGTACTCTTCTTGCACCTCACCGAAGCCTCCATCTTGTAAATTGACATCAATATTTACCCTTGGAATATCAAAATCATTCAGATTTTTACCTATCAATTCTAGAAAAACAACGATGTCTGTGAGCACCATATCCTGGACTCATTGAACATTATTATATTGCCGCATGTAATCTTTAGAAAGTGAATTGCAGTGATCATCCCATAACTTGCGACCATCTCCTGCTCATAATAAATCAAGATCGATGCGAATAACCTTCTAAGAGCGTTAGGGAACTGAAATACGGAGCCTTCTGCAAGATACTGGATAGATTATCATCATTTTCGGTTAGTCCTATTTCTAGAGCCACTTTTCGAAATATAGGATGTAGTAAGCCATTGACCATGTAGAGATCTTTGAAGCATGTAGGGCCATTAACATGAGACAAAAGTAGATGTAAGTAGTACCGTTTCCTTCAACATGATCCACAGAAACCAAACCGCCTTCTCATTGTTCTTTTTCTACAAGGTCCTCAATACGGTTCCAAGCCTGGGCCGATTATTTTAAAATATTGTTAATAATTGTTTTACGCATAAATGTTAATTAATTTTTTTAATTACTTTTGAAACTCAAAATTGAAATACATTTTAAATAATACAATTTTCATTCTTGTAGTTTACACTACCAAACAGTGCGTTATTTCTTCCGGCTATGTCCAACACAAAATTGGTTCCTATCACGCCTGAACGAGTGTCTCATTGGCAGAAACTTGCGGTGACGGTCAAACCAACACGACTTTGCTCCGCTTCGCAACTGGAACGCACATGCATTACCCATGCAATATGGGCAAGCTAACTTGCCATGCGTGCTCCAACCAGACAGTATGACATAAGCAGGGAAGTCACTAACCTTCCACAACAGTACGACCATCATTGTGAAATTCATGCGTCGATGAGCATCATAGGTAACGACACCGTCAAAGACTAACATCTTCAACTCGTCGATCAAGGGCCGAAGAAACACATCCAAGTTCTGTCCAAGGCTCTTCTTGCCATGAATCAGCAAGCCAAGTGGAGGTTCCAGTTTTTGATGCACATCCAAGGTGGTATATTGTAGTTTGTAAGAAAAACAGGCCATAATGAGTATGGATTTGAGTTCGAGTTATTGGGATTGAAACCATCTGTACATAATCCCAAACGAACATTCCCAATCTCTTGAGCAAAAATCAGGATCCATCCTGTCAAAATATTTCCAAGCCTTCCCATCACTCAGATGTACCATTTTTCCCGTCTCAGTTTGATGATTATGGTGCCAATTCATCTCCTTTGCTATTTTCTTACACAAATACCACCGTTGTAATCTTGGTGTAATCGACAAATACGTCAACACCAAATTAGGCACCTTATTGTTTCGGCCGGTTGTCTTGTAACGAGACTCACCACATATTAGACAACTATTATGATCAACATATTCCTTATAAAATAGCATGCAATGGTTTTTGCAAGCATGTATCTTTTCTTTCGGAAGACCAAGTTCCTTCAACATCTTCTTTGTCTCATAAAAGCTACCAACTAGTTGTTCAACGTTAGGTAGCATTTCTTTTACCATAGAAAGGTTACGATTGAAGGTTGTCTTTGGTACATTACAATCTTCCTTCCAATTCAAAAACCTTGCCACTGCCTGTAACTTTGAAAATCTCTGGCATCCCTCCCACGACGGCTCGTCTGCAGCTCGTAACATATTATAAAAATGTTGTGCGTGTTGATTTGGTTGTTGCTCGTCCCACGTACTTGATGTACCGAGAATATTTTGATCCATCACCATTTGTTCAACACCATCAAACTCATTAATCTTCGTCCACTATCATTTGTTGTGGTTGTTCAAGTTCGGGTTCTAATTCACCATGTGCATACCAGTGACTATAATTGATCATGAATCCTTTTCTTAACAAGTCTATATAAATTTCGTCTCTATTTTTAAACTTTTGAAGTTGACATTTCTTACACAGACATCTTGTCGTAGATCACTCATTAGAGAAAGCAAAATCCAAAAATCCAACTATTTCAACTTGGAAAACTGGATTTATAGTCTCATTCATATTTATTCGCTTATACATCCATCCTCTATCAGCATTAGTCGACATATCTACAAATTTACGAAATTATTTGTCAGTTTAATTAGTCGTTTATAAATACAAATCCTAACGTGTGCCCAACAATTGGCAACCCATTTCTAACACAAAATACACCTCAATTTCGTTTATAAATATTAGTCTTAACGTTTACCCAACAATTAACAACCCATTTCTAAGACAAAATACACCTAAATTTCGTTTATAAATACAAGTCCTAACGTTTGCCCAACAATTGGCAACCCATTTCTAAGACAAAATACACCTCAATTTCGTTTATAAATACAAGTCCTACGTTTGCGCAATAATTGGCAACCCATTTCTAAGACAAAAAAACACCGCAATTTCGTTTATAAATACAAGTTCTAACGTTTGCCCAACAATTGACAATCCATTTCTAAGACAAAATACACCGCAATTTCGTTTATAAATACAAGTCCTAACGTTTGCCCAACAATTGGCAACCCATTTCTAAGACAAAATACATCTCAATTTCGTTTACAAGTCCTAACGTTTGCCCCACATTTGGGAACCCATTTCTAAGACAAAATACACCTCAATTTTCTTTATAAATACAAGTCCTAACGTTTGCCTAACAATTGGCAACCCATTTCTAACACAAAATACACCTCAAACGAATTACTTGTTTCATTTTCGAAAACCAAGTGGAAGTATAGATCTCAATGCTTTAATCTTGTATATATACATATACAAGATTCATATATACATTC
>NC_037539.1:25392436-25400602 GCF_001531365.2 Cynara cardunculus var. scolymus | reverse complement strand
GATATCTTCAAACATATATTTTATTCAAAAATAAAAACATTATCGCTTTCTCAAAATCACATAAAGTCATATTATAACATCGACTGAGATAAATAATAAAATGAAATATTAAAATCACGATGTATCTCGCTGCATTGCGCGAGTACGCTTCTAGTATATAAATATATATATACACAAAAATATATATACACACAGAAATATATACACACAACAACATATATATATATACACACGATTCATATATACATATATACATACATACACATATATTTACTTACATACCGATAGTCGGCCAAGAGTCGGTGACAGTCGCGGTGGCTGGCGGCAGTCGAGGAGGCCGGCGGCAGTCGATGCGGCCGTGAGGGGCGGTCGGCGGAAGTCTAGGTGGCTGGCAGCAGTCGATGCGGCCGTGA
Source organism: Cynara cardunculus var. scolymus (assembly GCF_001531365.2). NCBI lineage: Eukaryota > Viridiplantae > Streptophyta > Magnoliopsida > Asterales > Asteraceae > Cynara > Cynara cardunculus. The sequence goes on along the minus strand of NC_037539.1, from coordinate 25,400,189 downwards.
GGGGTGATCGACAGTGGGAGGTCGCGATCGTTTTCGTTGGTGAGGTTTTTCGCAAGAGGCTGTCGAAATGAGGGACTTAGGGTTCTTATTCGTTTCAACGAATTTTTCCACCGTAAATATTTTAAAAAATTTAAAAATTAGTCGGTTTTCATGAAATTTTTGAAAATTTAGTTTTCCTGCGGAAATATCCAACGGTAATCCGCCAGTTAATTTAATTTATTGTTTCAAAAATAAATTATTATTATTATTATTATTATTAAAATTACTATTTTTATTATTAAAATTATTTTTATTACCACTAAAATTATTATTGTTATAATTATTATCAAAAAAACATTTTTAATTATTATTATTATTATTATTATTATTGAATCATTAAAAGTTCAATACGATCAATTAAAGTCCAATATGATCCATAAAATCCAATACGGTTCTTTAAAGTCCAATGGGTCCATTAAACAAAATACGTTCCATTACAACCAAATACGGTCAATTAAAGTCCAATACGGTCCATTAAAGCCTAAGACGGTACATTAAAGCCCAATACATTCCATTAAACCACAAATAACATCCACTAAAGCTCAATACAACCGTTAAAGCCTAATACGATCCATTAAAGATCAATACGATCCATTAAAGCCCAATACGGTACATTAAAGCCAATACGTTCCACTAAACCACAACTAACATCCACTAAAGCTCAATACGAACTGTTAAAGCCCAATACGGTCCATTAAAGCACAATCGGTCCATAAAAACCCAATACGGTCCATTAAAGCCCAATACATTCCATTAAAGCCCAATCGGTCCATTAAAGCAAAATACGTTCCATTAAATCCCAATACGGTTCATTAAAGCCCAATACGTTCCATTAAAGCCCAATCGGTCCATTAAAGCCCAATACGGTCCATTAAAGCCCAATCGGTATATTAAAACCCAACACGATCTATTAAAGCCCAATACGGTCCATTAAAGCCCAATACGGTTCATTAAAGCACAATATGTTCCATTAACACCCAATAAGGTATATTAAAGCTCAATACGTTCCATTAAAACACAACTAACATCCACTAAAGCTCAATACGAACCGTTAAAGCCCAATACGATCCATTAAAGATCAATACGATCTATTAAAACCCAATCGGTACATTAAAGCCCAATACAGTACATTAAAGCCCAATACGTTCCATTAAACCACAACTTACATCCACTAAAGCTCAATACGAACTGTTAAAGCCTAATAGATCCATTAAAGATCAATACGATCCATTAAAGATGAATACGATCCATTAAAGCCCAATCGGTCCATAAAAACCTAATACGGTCCATTAAAGCCCAATACATTCCATTAAACCACAACCAACATCCACTAAAGCTCAATACGAACAGTTAAAACCCAATACGATCCATTAAAGCCCAACTAACATCTATTAAATCCCAATAGAACTGTTATGGTGCGTTTGGTACATAAGACGGGACAGGACAGGACGAGACAAAATCCATTATCCCATGTTTGGTGCAGCATGGGACAGAACAAGAACTCATTTTCCCACGTTTGACGCAACATGGGACAGGTACAAGAAGTGGGACAAGGTGGGACAGCATGGGACAAAAGAGGTGCTTTCTTGTTCCACCAAAATAGGTGGAACAAGATGGGACAAGAATGAGACAGAAACTAAAATATTACTAATATACCCTAGTTTGATATATAACCTTAATATGATATTTGTTTTAATGGTCATCACCGCTAGTTTCGGCCGCCGCCACCACTACTGGCGGTCACCGGCGACCACCTCCATCTCCACCTCCTCTTCCACTACAACAACATCCTCCACCGCCTTCACAACCACCGTCCACCAAGTCTATTGCCACATCTACCATAGTCGACTACCGACCACCATCATCTATTGCCATCACCATTACTGTCGTTCACCGCCTTCAACTCCTCCTCTACTGCAACAACCTCCTCCACGACCACCATCAGCCACCACCATTCATTGCCACCTCACCTCCACCATAAGCACCACCACTGCTATCTTCACTATATCAACCACAACTACCATCTTCATGTCCTCTATAACCGCCACCACCTCCATAACTACCACCGTTGTCAACCGCCATCACCACCACAATCTACCATCTTCATGTTCTCTAAAACCACCGTCGTCCACCAAGCACCACCACCTCTACCTCCATAACCACTGTCGGCCACCGACCACCACCGTCCGTTGCCACTACTATTTATTCTTTAATTATTTATTTTAATTTTGTTAATTATAACTATTATATAATATTTAAAATTATCAAATAAATTTTGGGGTAGCTTGTCTAGTTTTGTCTCGTCCAGTCCTAGTCGTATCTTATAGACCAATACGATCCATTAAAGCCAACTAACATCCATTAAAGTCCAATATAATCGTTAAAGCCCAATACGATTCATTAAAGTCAACTAACATCCATTAAAGCCCAATAGAACCGTTAAAGCCCAATACAATCCGTTAAGAAAAGAAAAGTTTGAATAATGGGGAAAAATAAAAGCTGCCGGAAATTCGCTGGAAAAGCCTGTCGGAAATCCGCTGGAAAACCTTTGTTTTTTTATTTATAAAATCTGAATATATATTACCGGCGGCCCTTTGGCTTCCGACGGAAACTGTTAAAAATAAATTTTAAATTTTAATTACTTTCCGGCGGATATTAATTTTAAAAGATTAATTAAATATCCGCCGGTAAGTTATTGTAATTAGATTTAAATACAAGTCTAAGATAATTAATTAAGAAATCCGCCGGTAATTCGGCGGAAAATCTAACCAGAATAATTTTCCCAGCGGATTTCCGTCGGAAGTCAACAAAGGTTGACTTTTTAGTTTTCCGCCGGTAATCCGCCGGAAGTTTTCCGACGCAATTTGTCTGCCGGTAATCTCGCCAGAAATACGCAGTATTCTAGTAGTGTTACAATTCATTTTTGTCTATGTCCTTTTGATTTACAATTCATTATTATTTTCGCCCCTCCTACTTAACGATAGACCACTGACAAAGATAGCTACAAGGACGAAAACCGTAAAGGTAAAAGTCATAATTTTGAAAAAAAAACATATTTTTAACAACCCATAAAGACAAAAAACATAATTTACTCCGATAATTCTACTAACATATATCAATATTGTCCTAACTAAAAATTTGTGAAAATAAAAATATTTTAAGCTAACTTAAAACAAAAATAAAATATGTAATCAAACATGTAACTAGATCAAACCCTGCATATATTTTGAAAATAGAACCGGTTAGACTGTCTTTAATACGGTACAAATTCTTACATCAAATACCAAATTTAACTTTAAATTATTCGAATATGTATACTAAATATAATACCGTTAAAGATAAAAAGATATATCTAGAAGCTTAGGTTTTGGTGTAAGAATCATAGTTGTCAATTGAAGTATATTTATTGGTTAACATCAAAGTTTACACCAATTTATATGAATTTTTATGTAAAATTTAATGTTGCTCTTTAGAGATGCCCTAAACTATTATGGATCCAATTGATTGGGCTAGCCTAGACATAACCGTTATCAAGACAAGTCTGGATGAGTCATGTGTTCATCTCTAGATGTATCTAGATTAGGCCCTTACAAAAACAAACGTGTATGCGGTTTCAGGGGCGAACATATTAAGTCCCAAATGGGATCTTGTGCATTGGTTCAATTATTTTCTTAAATAGATTCTTTTTCGAGGTATGAAAAGTGCATCTGTTAAACTTTGAGGGTACTCTAGTATATAAATATATGTATTAGAAAATACAAAGAATATCAACAAAAAAACCAAAAAAAAAAAAAAAAGTCGCTCATAATCAAGGCCCGTCCTGAGGTTTTTGATGCCCTATGCGGGAATGCCAAAAATGTCCCTTATGCCGATTTTTTAAGCAAACGAAACGTACTATTTTTAAAAGGGTTTGAGACCTAGTCAAACAAGACGGTTTATCCCCACGCAAATGGAACCAAAACAGTCAGACAAGAAGGGGATGAGAAACAGTAGGAATCAGTTTGGTTGTTCACTTTTTTGATGACCATATTCACATTGCCTTTCTTTTAATTACCGCTTAGTTGATGACTTGATGCCTTGGACGGCTTGAGCTTGTTGTTTGTATACCCCCACATGATTAATTAAAGCAATGCTAATAACACATGCAAATTTAATGCCCCTTGGCCTTATGATGCCTATGCAGTCAGGCCACCCCTGCTCATAATCAACTAAAAATCCAAAAAGGCCTCTCGAAATCAACCAAAAAACCGAAAAAGTCTTTCGAATTCACCAAAAAACCGAAAAAGTCCCTTGAAATCAATCAAAAAACAAAAAAAAATCCCTCGAACCAGTGAAGTTACCACTAAAAACACATCCGATGACTTTGCGAGCCTTTGATCCACCATACCTGCTTGACAAAAATCTTGGATTTGTCATTGCCCGGTTTGCGTAACCTAACTGGAATATTAAAATAGTGTCGGATTCTTGACAAGTTCTTGTAAGAGAGAACAAGAATTTAAAGTATCTATACGAGAAAGTTGGTGTTGTTTGCAATAGTTTGCCAAAATTTTAGAAGCTTTACACACAAGTTTTTCATCTCAGTCTTTCTGTCCTATGTAATCAGGTATTGAACCAGCAGTAAGCAAGCAATTTCGCTTGCAGCACAAAATCGATTAAAAAATTATGTCAAATTTCTGTACTATGATTTTTTTTCTTGAATCGATCATTATCAAATTTATAGAACATGCCTTCATGTGACGTATTATTAGTAAAACATATGATAAACTAAGATTCGTTGTCAATTGTGTGTTTCTTGAATCTTTATATTTAACGATAGAATTTTAAAACATCCTTTATTTAAATTACTATGACTTGATTTATAATTCCGTCAATTTGGGATACCAATAAAATGTTTCTTCAGTGGTTGAGACTAATAAGGAGTTTGGGATCGAAGTCATGACCTATCTTGTATTTAGTCAAAGTCCTTTTACCAACTGAGTTACACACCAAATACAATTCCATCAATTAATCATTGGCACTAAATCATGACACATGTAAAAATATGGGATAATTATTTGGAATATTTAAACAATTTTACCTTAATTACTTGACTATGTCAGACTAAAAATGATTAAATTCATATACTTGTAATTTTCCTATCATAAGTAATTTTGGATGATGATAAATTACTTGTTGGATAATATTTATATCTATACTATATTATAAAGCATTTGGCTAAAACTCTTAAAAATATTTTTTGTTATATGAAGTACTGTTTGTTGATGCATATTACTTAAATTCCAGATTATAAGTAAATAATGCATAAGAACAACTTATAAAAACTTCATGCTTGAATTCGTGTAACTAACTGCAGATAAACATAATTAAATTGGATAAACATTTCATTCTAAATATAAAAAATCTAAAATATAATTAGAATAATCATTGTGTTCTAACAAAACATTTAATTATTATCTTTATAAAAAATATTATTAAATCAAAATTAAATTACTTCGTTATTAAACCTAAATTAAATTATGATAAAAAAAATTGAATTACAGAAATTACACAACAAAACAAAAACTTTTAAATAGTTAATTTAATACTAATATTGATATATTTTTTTCAAAATTTTAAAATATCTTCAAATTTATATCTTATTTAAAAATAAAAACTCTCAAAATCACGTAAAATCGTATTATAACATCGACAGAGAACATAATAAAGCGAAATATTAAAATCAAGATATATCTCGTTGATTACACGAGTATCCTTCTAATAATAGATAATTTATTTATAGTATTTTAAAATCTGATAAAAAGTTCTCAATTGGCAAGTTGAGTGTCATGTTTTTCAACATGTCATGATACACTTTGTTATAATTTTATGTTAAACCTTTAGCAAATTGACAAGACCAAATTTTGCTCTTACAGTAAATCAGACAACCATACAATTGTTGTGGTTATTTGACAAGAATTAAGAGGTCATTTACCAAACGTTTATCTAGGTAAGCGCTTAAAAAATAACATTACTCCCTCACCTGAATATGGTAAAGACCAAGAATCTTATCCGGTAAAGGCGAGACAAGAACCAAGAGTCTTACCCGGTAAGTGAGGGCGACGACTCTTACCACGGTAAGCGCTTACCGGGTAAATTGTTGCATACGATGTTGTTTTGATGGACTAAAATCTTACCCAGTAAGTAAATAATAGTGTTAAAATTTACCGGTAAGCACTTACCGGATAAGTGTTTGGTAAACGGCCCCTAAGTCTGTATAAAAGTTCTGTCATAAAAGGAGATTGGGTCTGACCATGTCATATAACTTAACAATAATTAAGTGGGTTTATTAGATTGTTCGATTTTAGCGTAAGAACAAAACAAGATTTTACTAAGAGGTTGTTTACTAAACATTCAGCCCCTCTTAATGGGTAACTAAACACTTATTGTTTTTTACCGGCTAAGAGGCGCTTACCCGGTTGATGGTATTTATCAACAATCTCGCTTTGCCAAGATGCTTTCCTGATTAGATATGATGGTATTTACCAACAACCTTATTTTGCCAGTTTGCTGACCGATAATTTTACCCTATAAGTGAAAGTGGTGACTGCTACCCAGTCAATATTTACACAGTAACAGATGCCTATTAGTAAAAAATGATTATTTTTAACAAAATTATTACTATGTCATTTTAAGAATTTTACTTGGTAAGATAAGTAAAAATAGTGACTCTTACCCTATCAACACAACAATTAATGTTGTTCTAAATTATCAGAAATGTATCTTAAAAATATGAAAAAGGTTGTACAAGGACGATTTTGATAAAAACGTCCCCTAGAACTCTATTTTAAGAATTGGTCCCCCTAGAATCTCAAATTTAAGTTCTTTGGTATCACATCCTAACCTAAAAGGCTTTCAATGACGTAAGGTGTGTCGTGATGTCGAGGTCAAACTTCAAGTCTTAGGAGCCACGACAAGGCCATTGTGTTTTTCAAGGGTCCATATCTCTGCCTACCATGAATTGCGCTTTAGAAGAGATATGAACCCTTGATCACTTTTAATCTCATATCCACCCATGAATTACACTTTAGAAGGGAATTGATTCGGTTCATCTTGGTGCACCTCATTAGTGTTGACATTCAATTAGGATTGATTCAACGGTTGAGATCTTTTCTTACACTTCTCACTACAAATTTATCTCTCACCGAAACCCATCCCCATATATATTAACACACACACACACACACACATATATATATATAGGGAGAGAGAGAGAGAGTTATTATGCAACCCTTGTCGTTCATACAACCAATACAACCCCATCTCATCCATTCAAATTTTAATCTATGGTCAGGGAGTCCATTTAATACTTTACCTTTGTTTTCATTTTTTAAATTATTAAGGGTGCGTTTGGTGTGCAGACAGGACTGGACAGGACAGGACAGGACAGGACGGGACAGGACAGGACAGGACAGGACAGCTGTTCAGCGTTTGGTAAGACAGGACAGGACATGACAGAATGGTTAAAATGACCAATTTACCCCTAGTGAGCTGTTTAGTGTTTTTTTACTACGAAATGCGGGGGCAGTGGGTTCATCATCTTCATCCACAATATCAAACACATTTACCAAAATTCAAGTTAAAGTCACAAACGGTTCCTTAGTTCATCCACAATATCAATCACATAAACGGTTCCTTAGTTCATTACCAAACCAAAATTCAAACACAAATTGATGCA
>NC_037539.1:25389339-25392241 GCF_001531365.2 Cynara cardunculus var. scolymus | reverse complement strand
CTGTTAAGTTGGGGAAAACATTGATGGGCTTTAGCAAAGTGAGCTTGCCTGAGCTCATACAGACTATGGGAGGAGATCGATTCAGGGAACTTGACTAYGATACAACAAATCATAGTCGTAAAAATTGACAGAGGGRGATTTGGGAGGAGATCGATTCAGGGAAATACCTGATTGTTGTGAGACAGAAGATAGACAGATGCAGAGATGGTGGAGGCGACAACCGGCGACGGAGGAGACGGAGACGGTGGAGGCGACAACCGGTGACGGAGGAGACGGAGACGGTGGAGGCGACCGGCGATGGAGACGGTGGAGGCGACCGGCGATGGCGAAGCTGTGGAATGCGACGTGAAGGCGACGTGAACTCGGGAGAGGCAGCAACTCATGGGAGACGACGAGATCGATTGGAAGGAGGAAGGAGGAAGAAGGGTGGAAGGGGTGGGAGGAGCAGCGGGCTGTTGCCTGTTGAAGGTCGCCGTCGATGGTCTTGTGAAGGCAGAACTCGTGTGTAGGGGAAGAAGGGGTAATGAGGGAAAAAGACTTCTGTTCCACTTAGTTCCAGGGTTAATGGTGGAACACGCGTGTCCCATGCTTGTACAAGTTAGTTCCACTTAGTTCCACATTTAGTCACACCAAACGTAGGACAAATGTGTTCTGTCCTGTCCTGTCCCACCCTGTCCAGCGTACCAAACGCACCCTAAAGAGTAATATCGGGAATTCGAAATATAACATAATTATTTATTTTTTATTTTTTATAATAATTATCCAGAATTAATCGGATTGCATTAAAAAATATTGAGATATTCTAGTTAATACGCGTCTCTTGCTTCATCGAATTTTTCTAGAGTGTCGCATCAAAAATTTCCCAGAGATGGTCTCTTCCTTCATCTTTTTTCCAGTGATGGTCTCTTCTTTTAACGATTTTTTACGGTGGTTTCGTATTAAGATTCTTAAATTCTCGCTTGCATTTAAAATTAGCGTTAATGGATCCATTAAATTATGTCAACGAAGTTTACATGAGAGACGTTTTTGAATCCAAAGATCGATTTATTCACTTAAGCGACAAAGTCGGTTCTTCAATGCAATCATTGTTGCAGATGATGAAGTTTGCAAGAGTCTTAGAAGACGTTTGATGAAGTTGATGTTGATTCATGTGATCTACCAAATGCATCCATGTAAAGAAATTATAAAAACAACCGTAATGTATTTGAATTCATTCCAAATTCCATACATATTCAGCCCCGTATTCAAATTCACTTCAAAATGAATCTTATACTAATGCATTAAGATTAAAATAATGCATTTAGATTCAAAAATGATTAAACAATGAAACAAGATTCATTTCATAAACACAATAATGCAATTAGATTCATTACTATAAACACAATAATGCAATTAGATTCATTATTATAAACACAATGAAAGAAGATTCATGCAATAAGAGTGCAAACATTGCTCCTGTTAGGAGAGAAGAGAAGAGACCATCACTGGAAAGAATCGATAAAAGAAGAGACCATCTTTGGAAAATTTTGATGCAGCATGCTAGAAAAAATCGATGAAGCAAGAGACGTGTATTAACTAGAATATCTCAATATTTTTTAATGCAATCCATTAATTCTGGATAATTATTATAAAAAATAAAAAAAATCAATATTTATGTTATATTTAGAATTTCTTATATTACTAATTTAAAAAATGAAAAAAACAGCAAAGTACTAAATGGACGGTTTGAATTGGGGTTGCCTTGGTTGTAACAATGCGATTGATTATATTTGAAATATACCCTATATACATATATATATATATACATACATATATATATATATATATATATATATATATAAAACATATGTTTTTTAGTATACTCAATGAGTAAACGATGATAAACAATTTAAGTTAAATTATATATTAAGAATAACAAACAAGACATTAAAAAGGTAAGAAAAATCAAATATCATGTTAAAAAAAACTGTGCATTAGGCCATGACGTGCCTCAGACTTAACGTGATGTGGGACACAAGCCTTGAGTTACAACGCATCATATGACTATTAAAAAGAGCAATTTGAAAAATAGAAATCAGGTCCTCGTTCGATCTTAGCTTCGGCCACTGAGTGACACAAAGGATGCTCCCTCGCATTAGTGTCCTTGGAGGCGGACTCTCTGTAGAAGTGATTAAGGTTAACAGTAATCAACTTTTACCCAAATTTGAAAAATAAAAATCAAATGGACTCGGGTCATTTGTCTAGATGGGCCCATATATTTTGGACCTTATACTGGGCCTTATCCATTAGGAAGAATTCCATTTGGGATCCTTATTGTTAATTTTCCTTTTTTTTTTCTTCCATTTTTCATATTATTAAAGGAAAAGGTTAATAGCACCCCTCATATATATATTATTGACATCCATAGCCTTATGTAATTATTCCATTTTTTTTACTTTTTCGTCTTTTTGTTGTTTTTACCATTTGGCTTTTTCATATATATATATATATATATATATATATATATATATATATATATATACACACACGGTTGGGTTCACGTGAGACCAAGAGTTTTTCGTGAGACCCATAAGACCAATTTTTGTTCATTGATCAACTTTTTAAGTTAATGATCTAATGGCCTAAATTGCATGGTGGCAATTTTGTAATTAAAAAGAAGTCTCGAGACGTTTATGAATATTCAGATTGTCAGATTGTAAATCTAATCCAAGGGTTGAAAATTGGTCTTACGAGTTTCATGAAAAACCCTTGGTCTCACATGATCCCAAGTTTATATATATATATATATATATATATATATATGTATTGGTTTTAATAAATTTAAGTTATTAATTAATTCTTTTTTAAGTTTTTTTTCTCTTATTTATTTATATTACATTTTAATATGAATTATTAACAAACA
>NC_037539.1:25379916-25389317 GCF_001531365.2 Cynara cardunculus var. scolymus | reverse complement strand
AATTATTAACAAACATATTTATTTATTTATACTATGAATTATTAATAAATATATTTTTATATCATTTATATTTACATTTTTTTCCTTTTTTTGTTTTTCTATATTTTTTACTTTTATTTAAAAATAAATAAATACTTATTAATTTACACATTACTATTATTTTTCTAGAACAAATGTAGTTAAATAGAACAGCAGGCGGGTTACATGTTCCACTGCCTTTCTGACTCGGCCTGGCCCGTTGGCCTTACGCGACTGGCGCTTCAAGGGGGTCTAGTAGCATACCCCTATCGTGTTATTGTTCTATTTGTTGCAGTTATAACTATAGAAATAAAACATAAAAACATGAGATTTGACGTATAAATAAGACAAAACATAATTCATATTACATTTTCACTTATTCTAAAATAACATTATCTGTAGTGCAATTATCACATAAAAGTTGTTGGTACTTATTTATTCGATCTAAATACATGGTAGTCCATGCAGCATCACATAGATAACATAAATTTAAAAAAAATGTAGAGTAAAAGTAGAGATCGAGTATCTTTTTACCAAGTTTAGTTAATGGTTACAATTGACGTACCCAATTGAATTAGGAAAGTATTAAATGGACAGTTTGAATTAGGGTTGTATTGGTTGTAACAATGCGATTGGTTGTATTTAAAATATACTCTATATATATATACTCAACTGTTAAGAAAGAAGTTTTAAGTATTAAAAAATTTGAAGATGATTTATACATGAAACCATTTTTGCTAAGAGTCGATTGTCAATCAGCAAAATCAATTTTAGAAAATGATGTTAAGAACATTATTTCAAAACAAATTTTTGCAAGATGGCAAGTCTTGCTAAGTAACTTTGATTTTCAAATAGAATTTATTAAGGGGGTGGTGGGAGCAATACGTCTCACCCGAAGAAAAATAGAATTCAATCATTAGAAAAAAGAATAGTTTCAACAAGAGAATGGATTCAAGAAAAAGAACATAAGTTAATAATATGTTACATGACCGATAAAATACAAATAAATGCTTGTCTAGATAATAAAATAAGAATAGATTATCTTAAAAAAGAATGAAAAAAATTAAAATACAATCAAGAAGCTATAGAAACCCTAGAAGCAGAGCCCAGTCAAATGTATACTAATAATCCGATAGATATGCCTATTCAAGATCCTTATCATCCATACTTTAATCAATATACTAAAGTAAACGATTTAATAAAAGAATTCAAAGGATTAATAATAGTTAACCATAAATGGATAAAAATATTTAAAGAAGATATAAACAAAAATACTTGTTAAGACAATGGAATTCAAAGTAAATATGCAATTTCTCAGCGATGAATATATGGCTGAGCATAATAGAAAGAAAAGAGATTGGTATACAAAGCATGTTAATAATTATCAAACAGAGCTAAGACATCAAATAGATTGGAGAAACTTTGTAAGAACTAATAATGTTCATATGACTTTCTTTGAATGGTATGAAATGTTATGCGTGCAAAATAATATAAAAAATCCATTTTTAAAACTTTATCAAACCCCAAAGATTACTCAAACATATAGAGATATAGTAGAAAATAAAGATGTAACTTCGATTCATCCACCCAAAACTAATATACATATCCAAGGAAATTATTTAGCAATGCCCTTAGTTAAAGTAAATACAGGATCACTTAGAGAAGAATTAACAAAAKACATTGTTTATCAAAATAATTATACACATGAAATATTAAATACGATGAGTCAACAGTTAAATAGAATAGAAAGTAATCAAAATAAAGAAGTAAAAATAAATACTACTTCTCCTTCTAAACAAATAATAAAACTTGAATCTAATCCTTTATTCAAACCTCAAGAGATAGCTGACAATGCAAACTTAGGATATAGTCCGAAGTTAATTAGAGAATTAGGAGAAAAATTATCAGGACTAAATTTAAACAAAGATCTAAAAATAAATACTATTAGTCAAAATCAAGACAATAATAGTTCATCTGACGATGATGATGATGAAATACAAATTTCTCAAATACAAGATCAATTTATAAATCATACGAGTAAAGTAAATAGACTTAGATATAAAGGAAATAATATGCCTCTACTAGTAGACCACAAACATTTAATTATTATCCTAGGCCAACATTTCCTGATGTTCAATATGAAGATAGAGACTTTGCCTTAAATCGAAGTCAATTTGATGGTAATTAAGTATATGAATGGAATATAGATGGATATTCAGAACATCAACTATTAAATTTCATTAATGAATTAAATATGGCAGCTAACGCCTATAAGTCTAAAGGAAATAATCAAACCGCAATTGCCTCGTTACTCCTTTCCGGATTCACAGGCATTTTAAGGGGGTGGTGGGAGCAATACGTCTCACCCGAAGAAAAACACATTATTCTAACCGCTAAAAAGACCATGATAAAAACTGAAAATAATCAACAAATTTCCTCTCAAGAAGATGATATAATCAATACTTTACTTTTTGCTATTATTAAAAACTTCATAGGAGATCCAACTGTTTTTCAAGAAATTCTATTAAATCTAACTTGTAGAAAACTTCAAGATTTTAGATGGTATAAAGACATGTTTTTAACTAAATTAATGTTAAGACCAGATTGTAAGGAAGCTTATTGGAAAGAAAAATTTATAGCAGGACTTCCGAATTTATTTGCAGAAAAGGTCAGAAATAATTTAAGAGATAAATATAATAATCAAATAACTTATAAAGATTTAGCATATGAAAAATTAATTAGTCAAATTAATAAAGAAGGATTAGCGATTTATGCAAATCTAATTAAATGCTAAGCTCAAAAATGATAGAATTTCAGGAAAACAAGAGTTAGGAGATTTTTGTGAACAATATGGTCTTGAACCAGTTAAAACTCCCTCTTCAAAAAGAAAGAAACATTTTTCAAAACGAAGATATTCAAATAAAGATTATAAGAAGAATAAACCATATAAGAAAACTATAAAAAAGCCAAATTACAACAAAGATAAACAAAAGGTTTCAAAAAATATAGTTATATGTTATAAATGTGGTAAAACAGGCCATATGGCAAGAGATTGTTATGTTAAGAAAAGAATTAGAGAATTAAATCTTTCAGATCAATTAACAGATAAGCTGAATAAATTATTTCTTAATGAAGATAGTTCTAGTGAATCTAGTTTATCTGATTAGGATCAAAATGATTTAAATATTATAGAAAATAGTTCGATCTCGTCTAATTCAGATTCAAAATGTGAATGTATAGGTAATTGTACTTGTAATCGAGTAAATGTAATCACAGACAAAGATAAAAGAATATTCGATCTATTAGAACAAATAACAGATGCAATAGTTAAGAAAGAAATATCTGACAAATTCTTTGATCTAAATAAACCCAAAGAACTTATAGTCCAAACAGAAGAATTTAATCTTCAAGAAGTATTTTCAAGATTTAATAAACCAAAAGTAGCTAATGTTCAAGAGTTACAAGAAGAATTAAATAATGTAAAAACAGATATAAGATTAATTAAAGATAAATTATCTAAAGTAGAAAAAAATAAAAAAAAATAATTCAGGATGAAGAATCTTTTGATAGTGAAGAATTGGATAATAAAATTAAAGTAGAAAATCCTACTGTTCATAAGATTTCAAAAAGAATCAATATACAAAGATGGCAAACAATTATAGAACTTTGTGTTAAGAATGAATTTAGAATTACAGTAGTAGCATTAATAGATAGTGGTGCTGATATGAATTGTATCCAAGAAGGTATTATACCCACTAAATATTATGAAAACACTTCTCATAGATTATCAGGAGTAGAAGGTTCACCTTTAAATATTAAATACAAAGTCTCAGATGTTCATATATGTAAAGAAGATTATTGCTTTAAAACTTCAACTTTAATCTTAAGATTACCCTTTGTTTCTCAAAATCATACCCTTTTCAGTTTCTAAACAAGGAATTAGCACTAAGATATTAAATAAAGAATTAGTTTTTAATTTTACAAAACCAATGATAACTACATAAATTAATGCATTAAAAAATAAAATTAATCATGTAAATTATTTAAGAAATGAAATAAATAATCTAAAAATAAATGATCAATTATTAGATTCAGTTAATCAAAATAAAATAAAACAAATCAAGAAGAAATTTGAAGATAATGTTTGCTCGAATATATCTAATGCCTTTTGGAAAAGACAACAACACATAGTTAAATTACCTTATATCAAAGATTTTGATGAAAAAGATATCCCTTCTAAATCTAGAGCAATCCATATGTCTATAGAATTACAAGAACATTGGAAGAAAGAAATTAAAGATTTATTAGACAAAAAATTAATAAGATCGTCAAAATCACCATGGTCATGTTCAGCCTTCTATGTAATGAATGCTACAGAATTAGAAAGAGGTGCACCAAGATTAAGTATTAATTATAAACCACTAAATAAAGTTTTAGAATGGATTAGATATTCTATTCCCAGTAAAAGAGATTTATTAAAGAAACTTTATGATTCAAATATTTTCTCAAAATTTGATATGAAATCAGGTTTTTGGCAAATACAAATACATGAAGAGGATAAGTATAAAACATGTTTTAACGTTCCCTTTGGTCATTATGAATGGAATTTTATGCTTTTCGGTTTAAAAAATGCACCCTTAGAATTTCAGAACATAATGAATGATATCATCATTCCTATAAGCAATTTCGCCATTGTTTATATTGATGATGTATTAATTTTTTCAAAATCCATTGATCAACATTTTAAACATTTAAATATTTTTTATGATTTAATTTACAAAAATGGATTAGTCGTATCTGCTCCAAAAATGAGTCTTTTCCAAACACAAATAAGATTTTTAGGACATGAAATTATCAATCAAACCATTAGGCCTATTCAAAGAAGTTTAGAATTTGCAAATAAATTTACAGATGAAATTAAAGATAAAACTCAATTACAAAGATTTTTAGGTTGTCTAAATTATGTTCATGATTTCTTTAAAGACTTAGGAATTATATATAAACCCCTTTATCAAAGATTAAAAAAGAAATCAGAACCATGGACTCAAAAACATACTCAGATTGTCAAACATATCAAAGAAAAAGTCAAATATTTACCATGTCTTAATATACCCCATCATAATGCTCAAATTATCGTAGAAACAGATGCTAGTGATTTAGGATTTGGAGGAATACTTAAACAAAAGATAGATAACAAAAATAATAAAAATTCGGGTAAGCATTAGGTAAACGGTCCTATGTACCAAAATTCGATAAAAATCTGTGTAAGAATCTAAGAAAAGGAATAAAATTGGTAATTTGGTCGGATTGTAAAGAAAATTAAAAATCAAATGATAGGTTTCTTTGAACTCACTTTTTTTCCCTGATTTGCAGAAGGGGGATACATATGCACTACATAAACCAAAAATATGATAGATAGTTGCTTTAACATATAGAAACATTAAATTAAAAAACTTTAAAGAGAAAAATGATCAAAATTAACGGAAGAGAGACTACTCAACAACTATTACCTATGATACAATTACAACATCATGCCCTAAGATAGAACTCCTTTGATAATTGGTTCTACAAATACATCCTCCATTTCAACCTTCTACTACAAAATTTAAGAAATCCAAATCAATAATATAAAAGGATTTGGAATTATGAACAAAAACATGGAAAAATGGATATCATAAGATCTTTTCGAGGTTTGTTGTTTTCTAAGAACATGGAATGAGTAAGTTGATTTCCCAAGTCTTCACATACATTACAGAACTCAGTTGATTTTTTGGCACACCAGCAATACCTGAAATCATGACAAATAACATCCGTTGAGTGTTCACAATATTGACGGCAAGTACAAAAAGCTACAGCAAGGAAGAACAATCCACAAATAATATTTGGAAATAACCTGTTTTTTAACTGGGAGGGGTTGATCAAAGATTTCTCTATGAAAAAGACGAATCGGAGTTTGAAGAGGGGGAAGAAGAAGGAGCCCTCGACCCGCAACAGATAGAGGAAGATTTATTCAATCACATAGTTTGGGCTCCTAGAATATGGCTCCCTTGGGGCTTTCTATTAGATTGTATCGAAAGGCCCAATGAATTGGGATTTCCCTATTGGTCCAGGTCATTTCGGGGCAAGCGGATCATTATGATGAAGAGGATGAGCTTCAAGAGAATGATTCGGAGTTCTTGCAGAGTGGAACCATGCAGTACCAGACACGAGATAGATCTTCCAAAGAACAAGGCCTTTTTCGAATAGGCCAATTCATTTGGGACCCTGCAGACCCACTCTTTTTTCTATTCAAAGATCAGCCCTTTGTCTCTGTGTTTTCACATCGAGAATTATTTGCAAATGAAGAGATGTCAAAGTATTCACCGGTGTATACAACTGTCAATCAAAAACTACAGTTCTACAAACTATACCAGTAATTACTATAGAACTCATGTATATGATATTTTCAACATATAACATAGGAAAGATTCAAACATATAACATATAATATTTTCCAAGCATTTTCAAAAGACAAATGGGGTGCTCTCTATCATCAACTGGTACTGGTACCGTATTCCCATTCCCAAATGGTTCCAGCCAAAATGGAAGATCTGAAACAATTAAATTACTGGTACTGGTACTGCTCAATTAAAGTTGCTTCCATATGAAAAAGAAGGTTGAAAAGTTGACATTAATCCACTCACTTAACAAATTATACCAGTAATTACTATAGAACTCATGTATATTTTATATTTTCAACGTATAACATAGGAAAGATTCAAAGCTAGATGGGATTTTCTCTATCATCAACTGGTACATAGGAAAGATTCAAAGATTCATCCACTCATAAAAATCAACTACCCAAAAAAAAACTAAAATGGGTCTTTAGACCCACCGCCACCCAAAAGTCGATTACTCAATTTCAGTGTCTGAACGATGGATCTATTCCAATGCTTCTTAAGTAAGTCTAGAATGAATCGAAACTGAAGATACAACTCTAAGATCTTTTCACATACGAATTTAGTTTCCAAATGTAAAGACATTGTGTCTTTTCATTAATTGATCACCTTTCTTTGCAATGGGACTTGTGAACTTACTGTTTTAGCCAATATATCCAGCTTCCGATCACATTTCATTCTCTTTGACTGACTGGGTGATGGACATGTTTAGGGAAACTTTGTAATTTTTTTCACATGTACTGTATAAAATAGGTACTTAGTAGTACTGCTTGTAAGTTATGCTTTATAGTGATTTAACTACTTAGGATATAGGGTTACCCAAGTCAAGTAGCATGCCAACATCCATTGCATGCTTTACCAATCAACTTAGTAGCAGTTGGTTCAGAAAGATTATGATCGATATCAACTGATTATGAACATGCAAGTTTTACGAAAACCGACTCTTTTAAATGAAAAACATTGCTTCTTATAATAATATCCTACTCATTTAAAGAGCGTAGGGGATGGTTATAAGTACAGATTACCGTCTCATGCTACCATGTCTTTAGAATGCATACCTAATTTATTGTGGCATGCCTAATTAGATTACCCCATACCCAGGTAGCCTTTTAAGTAAAACATATCATCATAGTTTGATCCTAACCACATGTCATCATTCCTCAAACCTCACAAAAATGTGTGGCATCAGAGATTAAGCTATTTCAAGGAAACAAAGCAACATGATATTCCATAAAATGCCAAAAGATGCTGGAAATTGCTTACAGACAAGTCTTGCCACTAAAGCAAACCTCTCATAACCTCCTCAAACCCACCCCTCCAGTTACTTGCACGAGAAAAAAAAAGAGATAATAATGAGAACCTGATACGTCTACCATTTATAAAATTTCAGTTTTCACCAGCTTGGGAAGTTTTTTGCCATGTTCATTCTCTCCATTTTGATTTGTTAGTAAACTTTAGTTTCCACAAGGCACAAACTAATAATTATTCAAAGAATCCATGTGAAAGAAATTTTCCAAATATATTGCTTTCCACAAACTTATTAGGGCAACTCCAATCGAACGGCAAAACCTTAGTTTTGCCGTTCTTTTGGATCCAATCGACTTCCAAAAACACTAAATCTATACCCGTTGCTGAAAATGAACGGCAAATATGCCGGGGAGAAGAAGAACGGCATCTTGCCAAAGTTGGTGGTCCCCACCATCTTTTTTCAATATTTAATATTTTTAAATAAATTATAAATAAATAAATAATTATAAATATTAAGTTTTAGGTTTTTATATTTATTATTTAATGTGGGGTCCACAAATTTAGTGTTTTTTTAGAGTGTGATTGGAGTTGAGTTTTTTTTTTTGGTGTTTATGAGTCCACAAGATTTGGTGTTTTTGGTGTTTTTTTAGTGTAATGGTTGGAGTTGCCCTTATATATTTTTCCGTTCTTACAAAACAATTTGATCTATATCTGTAAAAAATCTCGGTCTCATTTCTGAAAGAAATTTTGGTTCGTTTCTTTAACAAATTCATAACTTGGACTTAAAAAGCAACAAGTCAAAACTATATACAACACGAATAAAAATAGTATACGGTAATTACTTTCTATCGGCTAACAACAACAAGAAGATATTCCAAAATCTGAACAAAATTATACAAAAGAACTTACCACGGAACCGTTAGGTTGTTGTGAATCACTACTATTGCTGTTTCTCGAAAAATCCTGGTGTTGAGATTCAGCTCTCCATCTTAATTTTCCTCTGCTAAACGTTCGATTTCTAGGAAGATATAGCGACGAAGAAGAACATGATCGTAACTGATTACTTTGACATAATGCAAGAACAGATGATGACGAAGAAGAACGTGATGATTAAAATGGAGTTTTCAATGTCAAAAACGACATTTGCAAAGATTTTGGTATGAAATTGAAAAGGTCTTTCAGAATAAAAACCCTAAATACTGTCTACAATTCCATTAACGAGATTAAACCCCAAGGTATGGAAGATAGAGGAGGAGGGTAGGGAAATGGAGGTACGGATCATGTGTTTTTACCTGATTCGAGTAGGGGAGCGACGGAAGAGGAGCGATGGATGACGATGGAAGCCTGAAGGAAGATGAAGATGGAAGCCTGAAGAAAGATGACGATGGAAGCTTGAAGATTGGCACGGAAGAGGTGCGATGGATTGATATATATGAGATTGAATCATTAATGGAAGCTTGAGAAGTCATCTTGGGGAAATCAATTTGAGGAGGGAACCTAAAATCAATTTGAATAGTCGTCTTGGGAAGCTAAAAGCAATTGAGGGGTATGTATTGTTGGGAGTGATTGAGCTGTTAATAAATACTTTGTGTTTTAATTCAAGATTTTAAGATTTTTAAAGGTATTTTGGTCGTTTAAAATTTTAAGA
Source organism: Cynara cardunculus var. scolymus (assembly GCF_001531365.2). Classification (NCBI taxonomy): domain Eukaryota; kingdom Viridiplantae; phylum Streptophyta; class Magnoliopsida; order Asterales; family Asteraceae; genus Cynara; species Cynara cardunculus. Next base: position 25,379,966 of record NC_037539.1, on the reverse strand, counting down.
CTTTAATATTTTTGTTAAATTTATTTAATAAAATAATATAGATAAAGTAA
>NC_037539.1:25371454-25379741 GCF_001531365.2 Cynara cardunculus var. scolymus | reverse complement strand
CTAATAACAATCTATACTATATTATAAAGCATTTGGCTAAAAAATTTAAAAACAAATTTTTATATATAAAATACTGTTTATTGATTCATATTACTTAAAATTTAAGATTACAAGTAGAATGTGCATTAGTACATCTTAATCATGTTTGAATTCGTGTAAAACACTGCAGATAAACATAATCAAATACATGATAAACATCATTTTAAATATAAAAAATCTAAAATATAATTAAGATAAGAGAAATTTATAAACCTAACCATTTTACATAACCCTTTGCTACAAAATAACCACATTTTAGAGTTTTTGCCGGAATGACCACTCGGATCGCCCCCGTATTATATGGGGGCGATCCCCCTTTTCTAAGTAAAAAAAAATTGAAATTTTATTTTCTTGGACACATGTACTATATGGGGGTGATCCATACTATAAGGGGGCGACCCCCTTTTCTAAGTAAAAAAAATTTGAAATTCTTTTTGAAATTTTCTTGGACAACGTGTACTAGAGGGAGGAGATCCATGTCTCCATAATTATAAAGGTTTATTTTTAAACTTTTACCCATGAAATTTTGAATCTAAAAAAATTAAAAAATACAACTTCAATGGCGTATCAGTTTTATTAAAAATACCAAAAAACAAAAAAATACCAGGATTGCCCCCAAATTATCATCCGGTTTTTTATAACGAAAAACCGTGAAACTTAAAATTAAATACGTAAAATGACACACTTTATGTATTTTTCCATTTTTATTAAAAACACCCCTTAATTGTTAAATAAAAAACACAAAATGACAAAATAGAGGTCAAATTTCGTCAATCAGATATTATATTTGATTTACGAAACCCAAAACAGATAAAAATAATTTTTGGATCTCCATAATTATAAAGGTTTATTTTTAAACCTTTACCCATGAAATTTGGTTTTAAAAAAGTTAAAAAATACAACTTCAATGGCGTATCAGTTTTATTAAAAATACCAAAAAACAAAAAAAAATTTAAAAATACCCGGGGGCGAGGTCAAAGGCACGGTCAACGAGGGAAGGGCGAGGTCAAAGACACGGTCAACGAGGAATGAATAGTAATCTCGACTTTTGAGGATAATTTTTTTTTATAAAGCTTAAGGGGGGATCGCCCCCATATAATACGGATCGCTCCCGGGGCGATCCGAGTGGTCATTCCGGCAAAAACTCTAAAATGTGGTTATTTTGTGGCAAAGAGTTATGTAAAATGGTTAGTTTTATAAATTTCCCTTAAGATAATTATTGATAACTAACAGATTACTTAATTATTTTCTTAAAAAAATTATTTTATTAAACCAAAAACAAGTTAGTTCGTTTTTAAACTTCAATTGAATCTGGTTCACTGTATGAAATTGTATTTCATCACTATCCTCTTCACTGTATGCAACTATTTCGCGGAATGAAACTGTATTTCATCACTGTATGCAATTATTTCACTGTATGAAAAATATTATTTCATCACTGTACTAATCTAGTTCACTGTATTAATCTGTATTTCTTAACTAGATGAACATGTATTTCTTCATTGTATGAATTTGTTTCACATTATTTATTTACATGTGTGAATCTGGTTTACTATATGAATCTGTTTCTGTTGATCTCGTTAGGGTCTACAAGATGTGTACAACAGTTTGTAGAAGGGGGGGGGGGATGAATACAAACACAGAAACTTTTCAAATTTAAAATATATATTGATAAAGAATGATCAATATATATTGATAAAGAATGATCAATACATATTTTACAAGATTGTTTGCGGAAAGATAAGGTAGATAAAACCTATCTAAACAATCTAAAGTTACACACTAATTCTTAGCAAATAAAAAAAGGATTTATTGTTAAAGACTTATAGGAAAGTAAGGTCTATCTAGGAAGAACTGTTTAGAATACAACAAAGAGATTCTAACTTGCTCTTGAAGATTAGCGTATTTGTTCTTACCTGTGTGTGTTCTTTTACTTAAGCGAAAGTAAGTTAGGGTAGAGGTAAGGAGTATCTCTGCATGGAGATAGAACACATCTATTTATACCCATTTCATTAACGTGGTAGGGTTAGAACGTGTGTCAAGCCTTAAGAGGAAGGCTTGTCCTTTGCTACAGTGAACAGTACAAAAGCCTATTCATGAGCAGACATCCTTTCACAAAGTTGGTGGGTAATAGAGTCAACTAATCGGCTTCGTACCATACTACCTTTTAGAAAGGGTATGGGGTTGTTCTTTGTGTGTATGAGAACAAGACAAAACAATCGTTCTCAATAAGCTTCGTTTGATCGGTGAATGCTAGAATAACCTGAAGATCTCTTCAACATTCGCTGAGGCCTGGGCAGTCTTCACACATATATAGACCAGGTTGTAATCACTGAATACCGCTTCAGATCATGTACTCGCCAGTCTCTAATCTTCAGTTTCAGTCTTCGACTTTCGCTGAAGGTTCTTTGGTGTGAGTTTTGTCTTCTTGAAGTATGTTGATCCTCTCTCTCAGTGATTTGATGATAATTCCTTTTCACTTATATGTTGTATTTATGTTTTTGTCTTTTCAGTTTCAACGATCATCATTGAACCTGTTCAGTGATCGCTGAAGAACTTGTATTGTAATTCAATCAGGGACAATGATACTTCAAGAAGACAACATTCACACCAAAGAACCTTCAGCTAATGTGGAAGACTAAAACTGAAGATTAGAGACTGGTGAGTACGTGATCTGAAGGGGTACTCAGTGATTACAAGCCTGTCTACATAAGTGTGAAGACTGTTCAAGCCTCAGCGAATGCTGAAGAGACCTTCAGGTTATTCCATCATTCAGCGATCAAAGGAAGCTTGCTTAGCACGATTGTTGTTGTCTTGTCCTTATGCACACAAAGGACAAAACCATACCCTTTCTAATAGTTAGTACGGTACGGAGCCGACTAGTCGACTCTATTGCCCACCAATTTTAGGTAAGGACGTTTGCTCATGAATAGTGCTTTTTGTACTATTCACTGTAGCAAAGGACAAGCCTTTCTCTTAATGCTTGACACACACTCTAACCCTACCATATTGCATTAAATGAACATTTAATGCATTGGGTATAAATAGGAGTGCTTCTTCTCCTTACAAAGTGTGCGCAACTCACTCTCTAAACCTAATTCTTACTTTGAGCATCTCCTAGCTTAAGTTAAAGAACTTTTCTTTACATCATTTCTTTCTCATTTTGCTAAGAATCTGTGTGTAATCAAAGATTGTTTAGATAGGTTTTCTTACCTTATCTTTTCGCAAACTCTCTTGTAAAATTTGTATTGATCTTCTTTATCAATATACATTTTAAATTTGAAAATATTGTGTTTGTATTCATCCCCCCTTCTACAAACTGTTTTACTTATCTTGTAGACCCTCAAGGGACCAACAAGTGGTATCAGAGCAGTGTTCTCTCTTTTCTAATATGTTTGGCTATTTTCTGTATTAGTTTATCTCTTTCCTTAGATAAATTTACTACTTTCAAATGGCTTTACAAATTACAAACACACACACAAAAGACAATGGCTCTCTTGCCAAACCTCTCCGGTTCGTCCGTGGTAACTTTAGTCTCTGGAAGAACCAGATGTCCCTCTTTCTTGAAGGTGTGGATCCTGAAATTTCACATTACATAGAAAATTGACCATATATTCCATTTGTTATTGCTCTGGCTGTTCCAGCAACAGCTACGACTGCCGCGATTCCTAAACGGCATATTCAAAGCTCCCTCATTAGTGGAGCGATGAAGACAAGAAGAAGATAGCTATAGACACGCGTGCTCGGTCTATAATAGCTATGTCTCTTTCTGATGAGATTTATCACTCTATGATGAAGCTCAAAACTTTTAAATCCATGTGGGACACACTTTGTGTTCAATATGAAGGAACCACTTAGGTTCAAGAAACCAGAAAGATCAATTTAGTACGTCAGTACGAAAGCTTTCTCTGTGGAAAGTCTGAGACGCTGTCTGAAGTACATCAAAGATTTAATTGCCTTATTATTGATCTAAGGGATGTCGGCAGGGAATATTCCAATTCTAAAACTTTAACTAAGTTTCTGGAATGTTATCCTGAGTCTTGGGACACCTTTTCCATGTGTCTCAAGATGTCCAATGACATGTCCACTCTTTCTCTCTCTACTTTATACGGGATTCTGCTTAACCATGAGCAATCTCGTCAACTGAAGAGGAATCTTGTAAAAGATTCTAGGGAAATGAAAAGCTCTCCTTTAGCTTTGATCTCTAAATCTTCTTCAGTTGAAACTTCTTCTACCCCTTTTGTTTCTTCTCTTCCTCCTGTTGTTATTACAGAGATAGACTCTTCTATCTCCGAGGATATTTCAGAATCTGATCTAGCAGATTTTGATGAATCCCTGGCTCTCTTGACTAAGTCTTTCAGGAGGTTCGCCATCAAAAGCAACTACTACAGATCTCCTCAGCTGTCCCTCAGGGAAAAGCCAAAGTCTGAAAGAATAGACAAGGCTTCAGCTGTCTGCTACAACTGTCACTGGCCCGAACATTTTACAGGGGAATGCAGATCGAAGAAAGCTGCAACGCCATCTTCCAAAGCTCCCTCCTCCTTTAAGACTAAAGATGAAAAGTTCTTAAAACTGAAGGTGAAGAACTAGAAGGTGAAGAACAACCAGTGAAAGGCTGAAGGCCTTGTCGCTAAAGAGCATGACTAGGTTGAATCATCCGATGAATCATCTTCAGATGAAGAGGATACAGCCTATATCTGCTTGATGGCCATAGATGCAGATGAAGGATCTTCAGAAGCATCTACTTCCTCTGAGCCATCTACCTCTTTTACTACTCAGGTATGTTCCCTGAATGAACCCTCTTCTTCTTCTAGTCTTTCTGCATTGGATACGTTGATGGTTGACCTTTACAATGCCTTCAATGGCAAATCTAAAGCAGAAATGCTTAATGTTGATCTTCAAGAGCAATTGAAGATTTGCCATTATAAGATCAAAGAACTGATCTCTGTCGCGGAAAATCTTAAGGATCAGGTTATTGTAAACCAAGCCATCACCGTTGAACGTGAGAAGGCTATCGCTGAGCGTGAGCGAGCAATCGTTGAACTCAAGGMTGAGAAAGCTACCATTGAAGGGTGGTGTAAAGCTTCCATCAAAGCCTCTGAGATCATTAATGCTCAGATCCCTGACAAGATAACGACTGGTCTAGGATTCTCCTATGATCAGGAAGAATGTGTTACAGACAGGTTCATGCTTAATTTGGCACCTTCGTCTCTTCTATTCCTAACACTTCTTCCTCTCAGTCCTCTTCTTATACTGAGATTCATCTTCAAGGAACTCCTTCGAGTTCTGGTTGCAAAGACAAAGGTAAATTCTTTGTCATAGCATCCTTTCCTAAGAAGTCTAACAAGTCTAATAGATCAAGGTCTTTTCCTTCAGCTTGTAAAGCTTCTTCTTCTCCAGGGACTAGGAAATCTGAACCCTCTCAGAAATCCAAGTCTCAACTCAAGGTGAACTTTTCACCTAAGGAATCCAATTCCTCAAAGGTTCCTCCTAGAACCAATGAGAAGGGAATCCTTGGAGCTGGTTCCGCTTCAAATCTGATACTTCCTGACCCTAAAGCTACTCTAAGCTTTAGAAAGTGTAAACACTGCAGTGAGAAAACATATATTGCCAGCAAGTGTCCTTTTGCCACCAAGGCTGGTTCACCAGCCAAGGGCAAGAAAGTAAACACTACGGTGAGAAAACACATATTGCCAGCAAGTGTCCTTCTGCCGCCAAGGCTGGTTCACCAACCAAGGGTAAGAAAGTAACCAAGGCTGAGAAATCAACCAAGGTGAAATCATCCACTAAGGCTGCAAAAGAAACCAAAGTGATGGAAACCGTTGTAGTTCCTACCACTGAAGCCTCTTCGTTAGGCTCAGTGAAGATTTCCACTGAAACTACTTTAGTAGTGTCAGAGGTTGTTCCTCTCTCCACTCAAACCTCTTCAGCTTTAGTGATGCCATCTACTGATACTGATTCTTCAGCACTAGTGAATGATGCCTCTAACAAAGCTGACCCCAATAGCTGGGTACCAATAGCATTCTTAAAAAGTTTCCTTGTGCAAGACGTCAAAGGTATATGGTATCTTGATAACGGATGTTCAAGACATATGACTGGAGTCAAATCCCTGCTAACCCAGTTCAAGGAAGAAATAGGACCTTCCGTAACCTTTGGAGGTAACTGAAAAGGATATACCAGAGGTTTTGTAATATTAACCAATGGTGTAACAACGTTCAAACGTATTGCATATGTTGAAGGACTGAAGCACAATCTTCTTAGCATCAGTCAACTTTGTGATAAAGATTATACAGTTAAATTCTCGAAGAGTTCATATCATGTTCTTGACAAAGATGATAAGGTTGCCTTAACCGGTTCTCTTATAGAGAATGTATATATCATCAATATGAATTCCTCTCACACTGAGAATAGCTGCTTCTTCTCCAAAGCCTCGTCAGACATTAACTGGCTATGGCACAAACGACTTTCTCATCTCAACTACAAGACACTCAGCGAGCTGTCAAGAAATGATCTTGTCACTGGTCTTCCTCAACATTATTTTGCAAAGGAATCTCTTTGCTCAACATGTGAAAAAGGAAAACATACAAGCGCTAGCTTCAAGTCTAAGCAAATCTCTTCAGTGACTGCATCTCTTCAGCTATTGCATGTGGATCTCTTTGGTCCAGTCAACGTGTAATCCTTAGCTGGAAAAAAGTTCACACTCGTCATTGTTGATGAGTATGCCAGGTACACTTGGGTCTTCTTTCTCAGATCCAAAGATGAAGCACCTGAGGAAATCATTTTGTTCATCAAGAAAATAGAAGTATTCAACAATGTTAAAGTACGATCTATTAGAAGTGACAATGGCACTGAATTCAAAAACAGTACTATGGATAACTTCTTTAAGGACAAGGGAATCTCTCACAACTTTTCTTCAGTGAGAACTCCTCAGCAGAATGGGGTCGCTGAAAGACAAAATCGAACAATCATTGAGGCTACTCGATCAATGCTCAGTGAATCCCATCCTCCTACTCAATTCTGGGCTGAAGCTGTCAACACCGCTTGTTTCACTCAAAATCGATCGCTGATCGTAAAGAGGTTCAAGAAGACGACCTATGAACTTTTCCATGGAAGAAAGCCTTATATAAGTTTTCTTCACATATTTGGTTGTACTTGTTACATTCTCAACAATCGCGACCAACTTGGAAAGTTCGATCCCAAAGCTGATGAAAGAATCTTTCTTGGATATTCTTCAGTATCCAAAGCCTTTAGAATATTCAACAAACGAAGACAGACGATAGAAGAATCTATTCATGTCATCTTTGACGAATCTCAATCAGCTAATTCAAAACCCATCTTAAATGATGAGGATGAATTAGAAAACTGGATGTTCTCTCACTATGGACAACCTGAAGCTTCCTCCAGTGCTTCTCTCAACACTGAATCTCCTGAAGCTGAAGATGATCCACTTATCATTCCAGTTACAGCTAGTCACTCCAATGAATCTTCTTCAGAGATCGTTGATGTGCCCATTAGTTGTGTTCCTCTTTCTACTTCAAACACTGATCAATCAGTGAATGAAATGCCTTCAGTTTTTGAACCTATTTCTGTCGTTGAATCTGAGGCTTCTTTGGCGATAGTCCCTATTGTTGAAGATACTGCAGCTGAAGCCTCATCTTCTGTTCCTGAACTCGTTTATTCAAATGAAATTCCTCTACCGGCTCAGCGATGGACTAAAGACCATCCAATTCATCAAATTCTTGGTGATCCAAATGCAGGTATCAAGACACGTCGTGGTCTAGGTAATATCTGTCTCTTTGTCAACTTTCTTTCTTTAGTTGAACCCAAGAAAATTGTTGATCCCAGATCTCTCAATGACACTTATAATTTAGTTACGAATAACCAAATTATAATGATTTTTATGAAGAAAGTTAAGAAGACTCAAAATTAATATAAGAATATTAAAGAACAATTTGAGCTTCAAAGGTTTTACTTTATTGATAATAAAACGTAAAACACTAAGAGGATTTTTCACATATGCGCGTTTTTTACAATATACCTAGTCGTCTATTTATACTAGTTAGCTAATGCTAAGATAACTAACTATTACTACTTTCTAGCAAATATTCTAGCTAATAGATAACGTTTATCTTTTACATGGATAATCATTGTTTACAAGATAAACTATAAATCCAGCTGTTGATGTGTCATCTCCAGCTGTCATTATTGATGTGATGATTTCATCCTTATCTTTAAATCTTCATTGCAC
>NC_037539.1:25364323-25371354 GCF_001531365.2 Cynara cardunculus var. scolymus | reverse complement strand
CATTAACTCCTTTAATTCAGAAGGAGCTAATCTATATGGTGCACGCGCAACAGGTGTTGCTCCAGGAATTAATTCAATCTGAAATTCTATCATTCGGTCTGGAGGTAGACTCATCAAATCTTCTGGATATACTTCAGGAAATTCCCTTACGACTGGAATATCCTCCATCTTTCCCTTCTCTTTCATCATATCTATAGCGTATGCAAGAAAACTAACACATCCCTTCTATACATACTTCCTAGCCTTTAGAATTGAAATTAGGCTAGAGTAACGATCCCGTCGATCTCCATAAATCACAACTCTTCCTTTTTCAGGTAAGTCTATATGAATCATCTTTTCACCACATACTATGTTTGCTTGATTTTCAGCTAACCAATCCATGCCTATAATTATATCAAATTCCCTTAAAGGCATAGGAAATTGTTGTATAGGCACCTCACACCCTTCTACATTTATAAAGCATTCATCTATCCTTTTCTTAACCGAAACTTCACTATCATTTGCTGTTTCCACAATTAGATCCTCACTCAACGCTTTAGATTCTAAATGTGCGCAGTTAACAAACGATGGTGACACAAAAGAACGATTTGTACCCAAATCAAATAAAACTTTGGCACATACTGAATTAATGAGGAATGTACCTGTTACCACTTCAGGGTGCTCTTCCGCCTCGCCTCTCGTCATCTGAAAGGCTCTTCCTTTTGTATTAGACTCTGCCTGTCTTATCCCTCCCCGTCCACTTGGATTAACACAATTATCCATTTGCCCAAGACCTATTGGCACATACCCAGATCCTCGACCCCCAGAATATCCAGATCCCCGACCTCCAGCAAAACCAAACCCTCGACTCTTTGCTTGCAGACAATCGACATTTACATGTTGAGATGAATTACAAGTAAAACACCTCCGCATCATCCGACAGTCTTGAGCTATATGTCCWGGTTCCTGACATTTAAAACATACTCGAGATTCTGTATTGCAATTTCCCTGATGTATCTTATGACATCGGTTACATGCTTTATCCGCAAACCTTGAAATTGGTCGATTCAAATTTTCCATAAACCTTGGTCTAGGGAAATCAGTTACTGTAGTTTCTCCTTTTCTTTTCTCTCCAACCCTTTCTTGTGGTTGCCGGTTAATATCTTGTTCAAGTATTTCAGCAGCATCAACTGCCACCTGAAATGTTGTCGGATTCCTGGATATCACATACTTCCGAAGATTCGACTCCAATCCCCATATATACTTTCTCACTTTACTGTTTTCAGATATTATATAGGCTTCAGCAAACCTAGATTGTTCCATGAAAACTTCTGTATACTGGCGGACTGACATGTTTCCATGCTCAAGATGAAGGAAATCATCTTCCAACTTTCTTACTGCAGCTTCAGRACAATACTGCATTTTAAACTTAACCACAAATTCTTCCCACAGCATGGTTTTCAGAATATTCGGATCTGAACTTGACAGAACTTCCCACCAGTATAAAGCACTTGATCTTAAACGAGATACAGCAAACATGACTCTGTCCTCTTCTGCACTTTTACTGATTTACAGACTCAATTCTATTTCTTTAAGCCAACACATAGCTTTAACATGATCACTCTCACTAGAAAACTTAGGAGGTTTACAAGCAAGAAACATTTTGATATCTCCTCCTTTTTGTACTGAGGATGAAGTAAGAGGTACAGATGTACCAGTTACCGGTGTACTAGCTCCGGCTTCCTCCTGATAATCGGAATTTCTTACCACTTCTGGATTATTTTGGGTTGTACGCCCCAATAAATTCACCAAACTTTCTTGGAATTTTCCCAACTCTACTGCCAACATTTTTTGGGTAATAAATCCGGGATCAGGAACATTGTGTCCACCCCTTGCCCTTCCTCTTTCATGACCAGACATTAAACTTTCTTGAGTCGACAGTTCTTGTTTTTGTCTAGTACCTCTACCTCTTCCTCGACCCCTGCTACGACTTCGGGTTTCTATCGTCATCACATTTTCCGGGTCCTCTCCTTGTGTTATGTTTCTTCTTCCCCGACCTCTTCCATAACCAGTAGAGGTCCTTTCTGATTGATTGGGATTATCTGTCATTTCTCAGTATATAACTCTTTCTGTCACATTTAAACACACATGATTATYTTCATAATCAAAACATAATAACACATTCATCCTCAAGTCTATCCATAACTCAGATTATATCAATCATATATAATCTATCTTTCTCATAATAGGTTCAGTTATAACATATTTCTCATGTTCATAGACCCAGTGAAACCTATTATCATAACTTTCCACACCTCTAGTTTAAGTCTAAGTATTTCTCAAATACCCAGATCCCTTAAACTAAGGCTCTGATACCAACTGTAACAACCTACAATTTCCACCAGACAGATAATCCACATCATCATAATTATAACACAAAATGTAACATCGTTTACAAAACACGGACTAACAAAAACTTTCTTTACTACATTTATGAGTAAACAAATGTCATCAACATTAAACTTTTCCATTTCCTTTATTCTGCGAGGTATGATGACCTGCAAAACTGGTTAGTCCAACAACTGAGCGTTAGACCCAAAAAGGTCTAGTTCAAACAAATAACACACTTTCTAAACAATCAATTCAGAATCAAACCTGTTCAGATACATATACTTATTTATCTCCCTCGCGGTTACACCGCCATTACATCTCTCTCGCGGTTACACCGCCATTACATCTCTCTTGCGGTTACACCGCCATTACATCTCTCTTTGGAATATATCAAAAATTCTAACACATTATCCGGATAACAAGTCCGGTCAACCTTGTTCGGATATGAAATACGGACAAACACTTAGAATATCAAGAGGGTTACATCATCTCCGGTCAACAATCCGAACAACACCTTGTATAAGCTTTGTCCGGTTAACACTTAGTATTAAGTCAATATCTTCGTCCAGATAACAAGTCCGGACAATACCCCGCACACAACTTAACCGATTTAAAACAATCCGGACAATACATCGTCCAACCTTTGACCGATTTAAAACAATCCGGACAATACATCGTCCAACCTTTGACCGATTTAAAACAATHYGGACAATACATCGTCCAACCTTTGACCGATTTAGATGAGATCCGGTCACCTCTTGACCGGTTTAAGAAGAACTCCGGACAATCTTTGTCCAGTTTAAAGACTTAACCAAATATTCATGAAATGCAGTTCATAAATAGCAATTTCTAGCATTAAAAGAAGTAATAACCAATACTTTAAAGCAATATACACTCACCTTAAACAAAGAATCCTGATTCTGAATTCCCTTCTTCTTTTCTGCCAATTCGTATGATTCAAAAGGAAATCTTTCCTTTTATAGAAAGTGTGTAAAAACCTTTCATCTAACTCAAACTTTCTATATATAGTGCGAAGGGAAAGTGGTGGATGGCACATCCAGCCGACCTCCCCCCCTTTCTTTTCAAAAAATATATCTCAAAATGATTCACATAATCATAACACACACACACATATATATATATATATATGTTAAAGAAAATTTGAAACCCGAATATTACACAACCTTCCCATTCCTCCATCCACATCCACCACCACCTCCATGCCCCCACCTGCCTCCACCTCCACCACGGACTATGCAACCAGGGCTGACCTAAGGGCCCTGTGAAAGGCACTTGTCTCATCCTTCAATGAGATAAGTGCAAAATTTGTTCATCGTGCTACACAACCAACCAAGGTTCTCTCCTAGAGCCTTGCTGATCAACAAGCACGCACCAACTCCTTCCTTCACTCATTAGAAGAGAGCCAGAGTCAACAATTCTTGAAGGCGTATCTTGCGTCCTTCAGGAAGGAGAAACAGAAGAAGAGGAGCAGAGCTTCATGCTCCAGCAACCGACTACACAAAAGGCCATGCCATGAGGACCCAGACCCCGATGATCAAGGTCTAGGACCTCATGAGGGGGAGAACGAGGCCACGGCTGCTCAACATATGGAATCTGCTACACCATCACCACCACCCCAAACACAAGAACAACCTTCACCATCAACCCAAGCAAGGGAACCAGGGGCTCAGCCCTCTGAGATGTACATAATGTACATGTTCCCCTCGTTACTCCCTAAGAACCCATCGAGGGGAGCTCATCGACCGATGAAGAACCATCCACACCACCGACCAACCTACCCTTCACCCGATCACCAACTCCTAACTTACCATTAACCCCTTCACCAACACCAGCACCAGAGAATCCTTCGCCATACTACCCATACAACCTGAACCCACAATCACCCAACCTTCATCACTGCAACAACCTCCAACCCAAACTCAACCCGATGAACCAGAAACCACCCAAACACAACCCCTTCAATCAGAAATCACCCCACCTAAGACCAATGAACCAGAGCCAACCAAAACCCTTCCATCGCCAACCCGCTCTCAACCATTAACCCAAACACAACCCACAACCCAACAAACCCAGGTGCAAGTGGATGTTCCATCATCTTTAAGGCACCCTCCTCAAGGGTAAGTCGATGAAATAATAACAAACATGGAGTTGCTCAGGAGACGTCCAGAGGTGCCACCAAGGGAGCTAGTTATGATAGAGAATATCCATCAATACATATATCATGATTGCGATGAAGGGCTGACACTCAATCCTCCAATTCTATCACCAGAATCCATGAACCTCTTAAACCAAAGGTTTGTTAGACAGACCACCCAACCACCAAGGGCTATCTTTTCAAACGATGGAATAAAGTTAGTCATGGACATCAAAATGAGGACCTTCGCCAACCGAGCCATCAAGTACATCGAGTACACAATGGAGAGAGCTCATGGTCAGGTCAGCGTCTTTAGTGACAATGACTTGATTAATCTTAATCCCTATGACTTGATCGAGCTTTATGCATACACGACTCAGTGAAAGGATCAAGACATAAGATTTGGGATGGCTAACAGCGCGATCGTACAGACTATGGAGACCTTGGTAAAGCATCGAGCCAAAAGTGATTTCGAGATTTCTTTTCGGCTTGGCATCGAAAAACTATCCTGCACTCCACCCAACAAAGACTTCCCTGGGCTGCAGAAGAAGAGATCTGCCTCTGTCCTCACTCAACCAGAACTGGGTCTGGTATACAAAAATGAGTTTGGAGCGAATAAATTCTTTAGGTTGATTGAGGCCTTTAAGTATTCAAATGACACACTTAAATGGTTTTAGAAAGCCATAAGAGACAGATTGGGCAGATCTCACGTACCAACAAACGATGGATAGAGATTGATACATGAAATATCTACAGTCATCGATTACAAAGGACTACTCATGCGCTTTTGGGAAATATCTCAGGGGAGACCCTAAGTGTAGTCTTATGTTTTTTTTTTGTTGTTGTTGTTGGTTTTTAATTTTTATTTCACCAATGTAAGAATTCATCATTTGATCCAATGAAAAATTTGGCAAAAGATGCTTTTCTTTAGAATAGCCTCTGTTCTTCATTTACACTTTGAATGTTCTTATAATAGATGATGTTTTCTCTTTCATTACTTAGGGGGAGTTGTTATACCCCATAAGTGTTATGCATGAAGTAATGAATACAAACAAGTGATGCAGAACCAGAAGACCGATGGAAGACTTCAAGGAAAAATAAATAAGTCTGAAGAACAACCAGAGGATCGATGAACTAACCAGAGATGCGATGGAAAGTGCCTATCCATAACCCCTCTGGACACTAACACTTGAAGTTTCCTTCACCAGTTCAACCAGAGGCAAACGAAGAAGATATGAAGATAAGGTTGAACGCATATCTCATGGAAGACAGCTGGAGATAAACAATCAATAGCTGGGTTCTACAAAGTTTATCTCGTTTCCATGTTTATCCTTATTATAGATAAGCTTTATCTACAAGTAGAAGATTAGCTAAATAGTCGTGCTAGATAGTTATCTTCTTATTAGCTTACTAGTATAAATAGGTGATTAGGCCTATTGTAATCAACGACGCTTTTACGTTTTTATATTAATATTGAATAAAGTGAAATCATTGGCACTCAAGATTGTTCTTTGAATGTTTATACATTGTTCTTGAGTGTTCATCAGTTTGTTCACTAAAACTCTATAATTTGGTTATTCTTAACTTGATTATTAGTGTTATTGAGAGATCTGGGATCAACATGTTTCAGTTTGGTCGGGTGTGGTAGTACGCCTAAACTATGTATTTCTTTTACTGGTCTTATAAATTTGTCTGGTTTCCTTTAAGAAAAAAACTTTTTTGGGGTTCAAATTTCAAATGCAAACCTCAAATTTTCAGAAGTCATAATATATTTTTCCCAATCACCTTCATTGCCCCAGCTACATTCTTCCTCGCCTCCGCCGTTCGCCGTCGTCTCTCCTCCGGTTGTACCGATACACTTACAACTTCCACACGTTTTTATTCTTGTATAAAGGTCTTCCTTTAGATTTCTATTTTACCACTAGGGTTTGAATCCAGTGATAGTGATGGGTTTTTTCCTATGCTTCTTGTCTAGATCCCCATGTGTAACGAAAAAGAGGCAAGTTTCCTTTTCATAATTTTTACTTACCCACTTGTTAATTTCTGTAAAAATGTCCAATTTTATTTTCAAATATGGGTTTTTAACATAATTGTGAGATTTTCTATCTATAAAAGTTTGAATTTGCTTAAAAGCTTAAATTTTTTTAACATTCTTTCAAACTTCAAATTAGCATTTGGTGATTTTTCTTTCATATGTATGCAATTATTAATATTTTGTATTGGGTTCTGAACAAGTTTTTTTGAATTTCGAGTAATTGTTCTATTTGTGTAGAAATCTTGGATATTTTATGATAGGGTTCAAATACTTGAAGTTGAACTAACCTTTTACCTTGTAAATCAAATATAACTAGGTGTATCAGTAATCGATTAAGGAAACTCACAGATCTGAAAGATCTAAGAGCAAAACAGGTTCGAGTTCATCCTAAGAACAAATCCCTAAAAAAAGAATTTGAAAAGACATTAAGCAGTAGATGAATCGACGAGTTTCTGGGTTCGAAGAACAGTC
>NC_037539.1:25341504-25362460 GCF_001531365.2 Cynara cardunculus var. scolymus | reverse complement strand
GTCTTCACAAAGGGGCTCTGGTCCAAGGGACTTGGAGTCCATGAACTCTGATCCGCATAGAATATCACAGAGGCTCTGGTCTTCACAGAAGCTGTGTAGTCTCTGAGAGAAGCTCTGGTTATCCGGGACTCTTTAGCAYAGAGGCTGGTCTTCTAGACTTTAGACGTTTTGGCGCAGATACTTCTTCAGTTCGTCTTCTAGCTCTGGATTGTTTCATRAAACTTTTTCAAGTTAATTATTAGCTTTAAAAATAAAGCTAACAGTGTGTAATTTAAAGTGGCCAATATTTGATCAGAGACCCCACAACCCAATCTTTGATCAAAGAGGAGGTTCATAAACGGAAACACAAATGCGTGAATATTGTTTACAGGCACTAAGTGAAAAGGGAGGGGTATAAAGTTGGTAATCTCAAGTCTGCAATGAATTGTAGTTACATTATGTTAGACCCCATAATTCTTATATGTAAAAGTAATGAAGAAAAACAAGTGATGAAGAACCAGAAGGCCGATGGAAGACTTCAAGGCAAAACAACTAAGTCTGAAGAACAACCAGAGGGTCGATGAATCGACCAGAGATGCGATGGAAAGAGCATCTTCATAGCCCCTCTGGTTACCAAAACTTGGAGTTTCCTACACTAGTTCAACCAGAGACATGCTATGAATATATGAAGATAAGGTTGAAATAACGCCCCATAGAAGACAGCCGGAGATGACAAATCAACAGTTGGATTTTACAAAGTTTATCTTGTTTTGTTAATTATCCATGTTTAGATAAGCTTTATCTTTCCCTAGAAGATTTGCTAGATAGTCTCACTAGATAGTTATCTTCTTGTTTAGATTACTAGTATAAATAGGTGGTTAGGCCTATTGTAATCTTTGACTCTTTTTGACGCTTTTCACAATCATTGAAATAAAGTGAATCCTTTGACACTCAAGTATATTCTTTAAATGTTCATCAATTGTTCTTGAGTGTTCATCATTTTATTCATCCAAACTATATAATTAGGTTATTCTTAACTTAATTATTAGTGTTATTGAGAGATTTGGGATCAATAATTGGTATCAGAGGCAATTAATTGTTTTTCAATCAAAACGATCATTAAAATCTCTCAATTCTCCTTTTTCATTCATAAAAAATTCTTAAAAGATCTTCTCTAAAAACGTAAGTTTTCTCTTCCAAATCTTAAATGGTCAACTGGAATTCCGCTTACAGTGTTGATTACCTCACCAAACCTCGAACTCTTCAAAGAGAAGAGTATCCACAATGGAGGATACGGATGTTAAACTTTTTGGAAGGGATGGACATAAATCTTCTGCGATCTGTGATGGAGGTCCCCTACATTCCACAAACTCCTGTTCCCAGAGTCCCTAGAACGAGCACCACAGCAGAAATTCCAGCCTACTACATGCCCAAGGACGAGAAGAATTGGGATGAAGATGACATGGAGCGCGTAGAGACTGACAAGAAGGCCAAAAGACTAATCATCATGGCAATTCCCAATGAAATCTTCCATTCCCTCGATGCATGCTCCATAGCAAAGGAACTATGGGATGAGCTGGCAAGCCAATAGAAGGAGGAGTAAAAACAAAGAAAAATCATAGAGCTCAATGTCTCAACGAATAAACCAACTTCAAGGCTCTTCTTGATGAACCGATTCAGAAGACGTATGATCGTTTAAACACATTGATCAATCACTGTCTTCGAAACGTTATCTCCAGGACGAAGGAAGAAAATAATGTATTATTCCTTAAAAGTCTCGGCGATGAGTAGACATAGCTGTCAATGTCTCTCCAAGCAAATCAGGAGTTAGACGGTTGGTCACTTGATGACGTATATGGAACGTTTGCTGCACAAGAGAAAGATATCATGAAGAAGAAAGTATCCATCGGTGGACCCCTTGCTTTTGCTGCTGAAGAAAAGAATGTTTCAAGGACCTCCATCAGAGACCATAAGAAAAAAGGAAAGAAAGCACTGGTAATCGAATCAGAATCTGAAAACGAGACATCCGAATCAGATGATGATATCAAAGCTTTTGCCAAGTCTCTGGCCTTGATCACAAAACTATTCCAGAAGAAGTTCATCAAAAAGCCCTATGAACGAAGAGACTTCAAAAGGGAGAAGTACCAGCCAACCTATGCAAATAAGCCATCAAAATTCTACCAGAAGGAAGACAGAAGAGAGGGAAGAGAAGATAGAGAAGATAGTGAAGATAGAAGAGAGGAGAAGAAAGAAGACCGATATGGAAGGAAAAATGACCTTCGCTGCTTCAGGTTCGGAAATATCGGTCATTTTTTCAAAGAGTGCAGAGGACGACTGGTGAAGGATGCCGATTACTACAAGAATAAATATAAATACAATCCAAGAGAGCGAAGCCTGATGGCTGAAAAAGAAAATTGGGTGTCTGATTCTTCATATGATGAAGAAGATAAGGCACTCATTTGTCTCATGGGCATGTCTAATGCAGAATCCGCCTCTGATTCTGATGAACAGGTATGTGAGTCTTTAATCGATGAAACCAACTCTGGTCCATCTGAGCTAGAGTTAAGGGTAATAAAACTTTCAGAGGACTTTTTGAAACTAAAAGAAAAATTAAATTTTGAAAAATCTGAAAGACTTAAAGTGGAAAAAGAAGTCAGTTTCTACAAAAGAAAGACTGATCTTCTAACCGAAGAAAAAGACGAACTTGTCAAGGAAAAGACGAACTTGTCAAGGAAAAGACTCGCATCGTCACTCTTAAAAAATCAGAGGAAGAAAAACTTCTGGATTTAAACAAGCGAATAATCAAGGACTTAGAAAACAAGGCAAAGGCCTTAAAAGAATCCGAGGCAGAGAGGCTTAACTCAGTAGCTCTCAAAGATTTCTTTCAAAAAGAAAGGGAGATTCTTCACCAAAAGCTTCAAACCAATGAACTTCTGATGAAGAAATATAAGGATGCCCAAAATGTGTACGAAAAACTAAACGGACAAAAGGACACTGAAGGGATTGGATTCAATGAATTAGACTCCTTTATCGAAACAAAGAAATCAATCCTTGAATCCACTTTCAAACTTGGATGCATTCAAAAACTCGACTTTTTCCCTAAACCTAAAGCAAGTTTTAAAAGAGTTAAAGTCGATGGAAAAACTGTCCTCTTGAGACAAGATTTTGAAAACGTGGTGTACGAGAGCAGTACATGTAAGAATTCTGATGAATGGAACGATGCCTCCACATTAGAGACCTATAGACACCCAAAGGTTAAATCAGAGTCTCTAGTCGTCAATCCCACTTCACCAGCAAGTGTTGTTGATGAAAAGGAGAATCTTTGTAAGGAACCGTCATCTGATGAATTGATGAACCATTCAAGTAATATTGGAAGTTCATCTATGTCAGAAACGATGGAACCCCCAACAGATCACTCTGAAGCATCAACCTCTGAACCCACACCTCCCACAAACATCCATGATAATTTTGATTTCGAGAAATCAGCGAGAGACTTTCTTGATTCTGAATCTGAAGAAGAGATAGTCTATGAATCACCAAAGATCATTGAGGATAAGAAGCCTCAAAACTTCAAACCCTCAATGAAATTTGATGTTCCAACATCGATGAAAACTTCAGAGAAAGGAAAGGGAAAGCTAAGTAACACCAAGTCTGCTAACGATAACTCACAAGGCCCAAGTACTTCTTCTAAGTTCATTAAGTTTACTCGCGAGCAAAAACAGAAGTGGCCTGGTCGTTTGTAAAAACAACCGATGCTAGGACAAGATTTTCATCCCCTGCATTTACTTCGTCATTTTCATCTAATAAAAGAAAGTTAGACATTCATGTCCAAAAAATCTTAATTGCCAATGTTTAGCTCTTTTACAAAACCTGAGGAACTACATGTTAACACATCGCTGCATATTTTCCAAACACGTCTATCGCTATAATGTTAAAACCAATGAAAACGTGAAACAACCCAAGTCTAAAGGCAAGGAAAATACAAACAAACCCAAGCCTGCAAAGGCTAAGGGTAATAGAAATCAGCCCACTCCTAAGAGGGCTGATGAAAAGAGAGAGGTCGTATATCCCACTAACCAACATGGACCCATTATGAAATGGGTACCTAAAACCCTTTAATTTGTCTTGCAGGACCAGCATGTGCAACCGTGATATATGGATTCAGGTTGCTCCAGGCACATGACTGGTGATAAAAGTCAGCTGTCCTCCTTCATCGAGAAATCTGGAGGCTGTGTCACTTTTGGAGACAACAGTAAGGGTACCATCAAGGGATACAACACTCTCATAAAAGGCAACATCTCCATCAACAAAGTGGCTTATGTTGAAGGTCTCAAGCACAACTTACTAAGCATAAGCTAGTTCTGCAACAAGGGTCTTGAAGTTCGATTTCACAAGGGTTTCTGCATCATCAAAACACAGCCCGGCCAAACCATCATCAAGGCAAAGAGAGAAGGAAATCTCTATCTTCTGGATTTTCAATCCTTTGTGGGACAAGACACCCTCTGCCTTGTATCCCATAAGAGCGATGAAAATTGGCTATGGCATCAAAAGTTCTCACATCTCAACTTTGATGTTCTAAGAAAGCTAGCCAAACAGAAGCTGGTCAAGGGGATTCCAGATCTCAATTTCGAAAAAGACCATATGTGCTTAGCCTGTGAGATGGGAAAGCTGAAACGGGCTTCTCATAAAACTAAGTTAGAAACCTCGTGCACCAAGCCCTTAAACATGATCCACATAGATCTCTGTGGGCCCATATCTACACAAAGCCTCTCTGGAAAGAAGTACATATTGGTACTAGTTGATGAATACTCCAGATACACCTGGGTTGAGAGTTTGTTAAGAAGAAATCAGATGTTCCTGACCTACTCATTACGGTGATGAAAAGGCTCCAAGTCCTTCTACAACGCAAACTCATAAAAGTTAGAAGCGACAATGAAACTGAATTCAGAAATGCCAGAATTGATGAATACCTCATCAGTGAAGGCATTTCCCAAAACTTTTCAGCAACCAGAACTCCACAACATAATGGAGTGGTGGAGCGAAGGAACAGAACCCTCGTGGAAGCAGCAAGGACCATGCTTGCTTCATCGGAGTTACCTATTACCTTCTGAGCTAAAGCTATTTCTACTGCTTGCTTCACCCAGAATCAGTCTGTCATCAACAAGTGGCACCAGAAGACACCCTATGAGCTCATCAATCAAAGAAGACCAAATGTCAAATATTTCCATGTCTTTGGGTGCAAATGTTTTGAACTCAATGGTAGGGAATATCTTGGCAAGTTCGACAAGAAAGCAGATGAGGAGATCTTTCTTGGATATTCTCAAACCGCAAAGGCCTATAGAGTCTACATCAAAAGGACAGCGATTGTCATCGAAAGCATCAATGTGTCCTTTGATGATTCCACAACAATGACTTCTGGACACAACAGTTCAAGACTCGGACTTCAACAGAGAGCCTCTGATTCATCACTTGGCAAACCCAATGAATCAGAGTTAGCTCAATTATTTGAAGACATCTTCGAAGAAGAAGTAGTCTCTTGACATGCACCTACTGCAAAACTCACTTCCAGAACCGATGAAGAACATGAAGTCTCCAATACTAAAGGTACAACTCTTACTGAAACTCATGTTACTTCACCTTCTACTTCTTTTGTGTCTTCAGATCAAGAACAAGAACCAGAGCATCACTCTGGACATGATCTCTTTGAGAGGGAGCAAGCAGTTCCATCGGTCGATGAAGAACTGCATCTTGTTGCTCCAGAACCCCAATCAAGCACCAAATGGACAAAAGACCATCCATATCACCAAATCATTGGTGATCCAACATCTGGTGTAAAGACGAGATCCACAACAGCTAATGAATGTCTCTTCGCTAACTTTCTAAGCATGATAGAACCGAAAAAGATTTCTGAAGCCCTACAAGACCCAAACTGGATAGATACGATGCAAGAAGAATTACTCCAGTTTGAGAGAAACAAAGTGTAGTCCGTCATGCCTCTACCCAAAGAGAAGATGACCATAGGAACCAAATGGGTCTTTAGAAATAAGAAGGACGAAGATGGCATAGTACTAAGGAACAAGGTCAGGCTTGTTGCCAAGGGCTACTGCCAAGAAGAAGGGATTGACTACGATGAGATATTTGCTCCCGTTGCAAGACTTGAAGCCATCAGGATATTCCTAGCCTATGTAGCTCACAAAGGCTTCAAGGTCTATCAGATGGATGTCAAGTCTAGCTTCCTCAATGGTAAGCTTCAAGAAGAAATATACGTGCAACAGCCCTTTTGTTTGAAGATCGAAAACATCTAGAGTATGTCTACTTTTTAGACAAAGCCCTCTATGGGCTGAAGCAAGCACCCACAGTCTGGTATGAAACTCTCTCCACCTTTCTCATCAACAACGGATAAAGGTACAATCGATACAACCCTCTTTCTCAAGAAGCATAAAGGTGACATATTACTTGTGTAAATATATGTGGATGACATCATATTTGGTTCTACAAATGCAAAACATTGCAAAAAATTCTCAGAGCTGATGAAAAGTAAATTTGAGATGAGTATGATGGGAGAACTTAGTTTCTTCCTTGGTCTTCAAATAAAACAAACTTCAAAAGGAATTTTCATCAATCAGTCTAAGTATGTGACTGACCTTCTGAAGAAATATGTAGATGTAACAACCTACTGAGGCATGATTGGATCACTTATGTATCTAAGCTAGTAGACAAGATATTATGTTTGCTACATGTCTTTGTGCAAGGTATCAATCCAATCCTAAAGAATCTCATCTCTCTACGGTCAAGAGGATCTTTAGATACCTTAAGGGAACCCCTTCATTGGGTCTCTGGTATCCTAAGAACTCTAGCTTTGATCTAATAGCCTACACAGATGCAGATCATGCAGGTTGCAAGCTTGATAGAAAGAATACATCTGGAAGCTGTCAACTCTTGGGGGACAAGCTGGTAAGTTGGACATCCAGAAAACAAAATTGTGTTTGAACTTCTACAGAAGAAGAAAAATATGTTGCTGCTGCTAGTTGTTGTTCACAAGTTCTCAGGATAAAGACTCAGCTTAAGGACTATGGCTTTCAATATGAAAAGATACCCATCCTCTGACTCCAAGAGTGCAATAGCCATCTTTGCAAATCCTGTGCAGCATTTCAAGACCAAACACATCGATGTACGGTACCACTTTCTAAAAGACAATGTCGAAAAAGGTAATATAGAGATGTACTTTCTTCCTACAGAGATTCAACTTGCTGACATTTTCACAAAAGCTCTTGATGAGAAAAGATTTTTATTCCTTGTCAGCAAGATAGGTATGCTGAATCTCAACTCTTAAAGGCAATCCCTCGTTTGAAACCAGAGATCCTGAATATCTCATGGTTATGCTTACAAGTGATATAACTATGGCCATAAAAACACCATGTACTCTAAACCAGAGCCTCTGGTTCTAAAGACCAGAGCCTCTGGCCAATTTAGAAATACTTGTTTAATTTTTGGCCAAAATTTTCATCGTCGTTGGAACCAGAGCCCCTCTGGTCCAAAGAAAATACTTCGTGATTTTTTCACTAAGTACCACCCTTCACAACCAGAGCCTCTGGTTATATAGACCAGAGCCTTTGGTTTCCAATCCTTTGAGACCAGAGCCTCCTTGGTCTCACAATTGGTCTCCCTCATTCATTCATCATTATTTCATCATCTATGGAACCAGAGCCTATGGATTCAAAATCTTTGGAACCAAAGCCCTCTGGTCCCAATGGCCCATCGTTTTCATATCCATTCACATGAACATAACCACATTCCATATAAGTTTTCATCATCATTCACAACCAGTGCCTCTGGTTGTATAGACCAGAACTTCTGGTCATCAAATTCAACCTCCTTATTAATTCTGGGGGGTTTTTAAACTCAATACACATCCCCATGCATCATTTGATGGGGAGTTTTTCATTCATCATAAAGAATTTCCATTGCATAAACTATGCATTTTCCAACCCAGAGCCTCTGGTTCCACTATCCAGAGCCCCTGGACACCAAAAATGCTATATAAATGATGAATAAACTCTTGCATTAAACCAGAGCCCCTCTGGTCCTACATAAAGGGTTGTCCATGCTTAACCAGAGCATCTGGTTTGTCTATCCAAGGCTCATTATTCATACAACCCAACATTCCATCGATGAACAAGTTCATCACTCTCAACCAGAGACCTCTGGTTCCCCATCCACAAAGGTCATGACCAACCAGAGCGCCTCTGGTTCCATGACACTAAAAACCCATCTTTAATTGAAAACATTTTCAAGATTATACAAAATTGCAGCTTTTGTGACTAAAAACTATACAACATGGGTTTTTAGAAGACCAAAACTTCGTAAATAATATTTATCCTACAATTAGATGGAATTTTAAATATTGAATTTTTTTGGATTAATATTCAAGATATTATTTGGGATAATTATTTAATTATCCCAAATAACCCAAACGTCATCATCCACGCGCCTGCCATTTCAACAGCCTGTTCCCCACAAACCCCTTCATTTTACCCTCCCACCCACCCCCATGTCACACGTGTCCACCAACATTAATGACACGGTGCATATAAGATGGCCCACGATCACCCTAACAAATCACCTTTTTGCCAAACATCTTATTCTGTAATTATTACCTTTTTAAATATTATTTCTTAAACCCAAAATTGTTCCCCTTCTCCACCTATATATACCTTGTTCTCCAACCCATTTGTTCTTTACGCTTCCAAATCTTCAAGAACTCAAGACGAACAACAAACAAAAAACCTGCAACTCTTCAACAATCGCATCCTCAGCTTCCCACGAATCCCATAACAACGACAGCCACGTGCAATCGATCGGTGCAGACAGCCGTGCACTGGTCTTTCTACCCATAAAATGCAACAATCACGCCATTGATCTACGAACAAACCTTTTTGAAGGGAACATCAACATCATGAAGATAATGTATGGACTCTTCTTCAACCTACTGCTGGACTACGTACTTCTCATCTACAATGAGATCCACGCAGCGGTCATCAAGAAGTGCAAGCTCAAGGCCACGGGAAAGCCTTTGTCTTCTGTCTTCTTCCCGCGTTTCCTTGCCCTCTTCATAAGGGACGCAATGAGGAGACACAGCCTACCGGCCGAAGAACCATACACTCCATAATGTTTGATGAACGGCCAGCGCCCAACAATTTCAAAGGATGTCTACACGACAGATAGGACTGTTTCAAGAGCCATGCTTAGCGTCATACCAGAGACGTCTGAGATTAGGCAGAAGTATGAACGCTCTCTGCTGTCCCAAGAACCGCGGGCAGCTACCCGAGAGCACATAGAGTCGTCCCCTAATGCAAACGAGGGAGCACAGGAGTCGTCTTCATCGGATGATGAAGATAATGATGATGACACTCCTCACGCATCCCCCGACCCTACAAACACAACTCCCATACCCACTTCCCAAAGGGCAACCACCACTACTACCCCTGGCGATCAAGGCCAAATAGGTATTGAACAATGACAGCCCAGTCCAATCCTCACCCCAGCCAGCCATCCAGAGGCCACTCTTCGGGCATTTGGAGATGAATTAGCTGAGGAACCACACCATCCATCGCCTCTCTCCTAACAAGGAGGCGATGAAGACATAAGAGCCACATCGCCTCATGGCTCGCCACAACCATCCACACACCCAAAAGCATGTGTTTCTTCTGACATTGATATTCCCCAAGATCGTTCAGAACGATCTCCCTTTCATGCCCCACCCCCTTCTATACTTGATCTAGCGAAGGGGACACACATCTACTTCCCTTTCTCGGCCTCTGAATCCGAGGAGGAAGAAGAAGATGTCGCACCATGAGGAGATAGCTCCTCATTAGAGGGCTATCGAGGAAACGATGGAAGTCCTTCAATGCCCACATTCTCACAAGACATTGAGGGCGCCTCTGGAGCTGAGGCACAACCTATAGCATCCGTTGTTGTAGGGGTTACCCCCATGGCTGATCTAGTCACAAAGGCTGAGTTCCAAGCCTTTGTTGACTCGACTCAGCGGTCCTTGGAAGACCTAAACCTCATCATACAAAGGATTGTCGACAACCCCCCCTTCCATTGACTTAACCCCCATTCAACAATCCCTTGCCACAGTCGACGCTCAAACCAAGGACAATGCCACCCGCCCCCAAATGCTACAACAAACCATCACCTAACACCACAACACCACATCATCCTTTTCCACCCTTCGAAACCAAACAATGATGAACTCCATTGCCACCCTCACATCCCAGACAACTGCAACCGATGAGGCTATAGCTTCCATCCCCACCCAACTACATACCATCGCCAATACCCTCACCACTCTCCCAGCCACCATACTCTTCTAAATCCCTCAACCTACCCCACCTCGTACTACATCCATTGATGAAACCTTAGCCTCCCTCTCCACCCAAATGGCCAACATACCAACTACCCTCACCACACTCACAGCCACTATATTAGCCCAAATACCCCAACCACCTCCTCCACCTCCTCCACCCCCTTCTGCAGTACCATCACTTGATGAAGCCCTCTCCTCCTTCATTGCAGAGCTCAAAGACATAATAGCCAACCTTCCCATCCCACCACCCGCATCCACCTCCACCTCCATAATTCCTCCCGCTTCATCATCCATAATAGAGTTTGCCACCAGATCCGGCCTAAGGGCTCTGTCAAAGGCACTTATCTCATCTTTCAATGAGATAAGTATGAAGTTCATCAATCGAGCCTCATAGCCGACCAAGGCTCTCTCCCAGAGCCTTATAGAACAACAGGCTCGCACCAACTCTCTCTTTCACACGATGGAGGAGAGTCGAAGACAAAAGTCCCTAAGGGTGTACCTTGCGTCCTTCAGGGAAGGAAAGAATAAGAAGAGGAGTAGAGCATCATGCTCAACCAGCCGCCCACAGAAGAGGCCGAGGCATGAGGATCCAGACCAAGATGATCATGGTCTTGGTCCTCATGAGGGGGAGAACCCGACTGCTGCTGCTCAACTAATGGAGTCTGCTGCACCACCACCACCTCAATCACAAAACCAACCACCATCATCAACCCAAGGAACCCAAGCAAGGGAACCAGAGGCTCAGCCCTCTAAAGATTTACATAATGTACATGTTCCCTTCACCACCACCCAAGAATCCATTGAGCTAAGTTCATCATCTGATGAAGACCAATCCACCCCACAAACAGAAACCAACCTACCCTTCACTCCATCACCAACTCCCAACCTACCTTTAACTTCATCACCAACCCCTCGCACCACAGAACCTTTCATAACCTTACCCATACAACCAGAACCCATAATCATCCAACCTTCCTCACTCCAACAACCTCAAACCCAAACAGAACCCCATGAACCAGAAACCACCCATACATAACCAAATGAACCAGAGCTATCCTAATCTGAGCCAACCCAACAAGAAACCATTCCATCACCAACCCATTCACAACCCTTAGCCCAAACACAACCCAGGTGCAAGTGGACGTTCCCTCCTCATTAAGGCATCATCTTCAAGGGGTCATCAATGAAATAATTGCAAATATGTAGTCGTTGAGGAGACGTCCAGAGATGCCGCCAAGGGAACCAATGATGATGGAAAATATCTATCAATACTTGTACCACGATCGCGAAGAAGGTTTAGCTCTCAATCCTCCTATGCTATCACCAGAATCGATGAACCTCCTACGCCATAGGTTTGTAAGGCAGACTACCCAACCACCACAGGTTGTCTTCTCAAACGAATGAATAAGGACAATCATGGATATCAAGATGAGGACCTTTGCAAACAGAGCCATCAAGTGTATCGAGTACACTGTGGAGCGAGCCCATGGTCATGTCAGCGTCTTCAATGACAATGACTTGATCAATCTCAATCCATATGACTTGATTGATCTTTATGCGTATACAGCTCAGTAACAGGATCAAGGAATAAGATTTGGGGTGGCAAACAGAGCGATCATTCAAACGATGGAAACCTTGGTGAAGCACAGGGCTAAGAAAGGTTTTTAAATTGCTCTTCAACTTGGCATCGACAGACTATCCTGCACTCCATCCAATGAAGACTTCCCAGGCCTGCAGGAGAAGAGATCTACCTCTGTACTAACTCAACCAAAACTGGGTCTAGTATTCAAAAATTAGTTTGGAGCGAAGAAGTTTTTCAGACTGACTGAAGCCTTCAAGTACTCAACCAAAACACTTGAATGGTTTCAGACAGTCATCAGAGACAGGTTAGGCAGACCTCATGTGCTGATGGGAGAGGGACAAAGACTTATTCATGAGATCTCAACAGTCATTCAATACAGAGGACTGTTGATGCGCTTCTGGGAAATTACACAAGGTAGATCATGAATGAAGTTTTTCTTTTGCTTTGAATTGTAATATCTTTTGTTTAATCGATGTAAGAATTCATCAATTAGTCGAACGAAAAATTTGGCAAATGATGCTTTTTTTAGATTAGCCTCTGTTCTTCGTTTATGCTTTACATGTTCCTAGATTAGTTCATGTTTGTTCTTTCATTACTTAGGGGGAGATTGTTAGACCCCATAATTCTTATATGTAAAAGTAATGAAGAAAAACAAGTGATGAAGAACCAGAAGGCCGATGGAAGACTTCAAGGCAAAATAGCTAAATCTGAAGAACAACTAGAGGGTCTATGAATCAACCAGAGATGCGATGGAAAGAGCATCTTCATAGCCCCTCTGGTTACCAACACTTGGAGTTTTCTACATTAGTTCAACTAGAGGCATGCGATGAAAATACGGAGATAAGGTTGAAATAACGCCCCATGGAAGACAACTGGAGATGACAAATCAACAGCTGGATTCTACAAAGTTTATCTTGTTTTGTTAATTATCCATGTTTAGATAAGCATTATCTTTCCTTAGAAGATTTGCTAGATAGTCTCACTAGATAGTTATTTTCTTGTTTAGATTACTAGTATAAATAGGTGGTTAGGCCTATTGTAATCTTTGACTCTTTTTGAAGATTTTCACAGTCATTGGAATAAAGTGAATCTATTGACACTCAAGTATATTCTTTGAATGTTCATCAATTGTTCTTGAGTGTTCATCATTTTATTCATCCAAACTATATAATTAGGTTATTCTTAACTTAATTATTAGTGTTATTGAGAGATCTGGGATCAACACATTAAAATATTATCAATTTGTCTACATCTTTGATGTTGATTTCCATCCCAATCCTGATTTCCTTAGAAAAACAGTTTCCCATCTTAAGGTGCTTGCTCTTTTTATCTATCGATGTTTGTTTGTTCAATTAGTAATCTGAATCAGGTAAGAATATGATGGTAATATGTAGGATAGTGAGGAACTGGGATTGGTACAAGCAAGGTGGTCATTTCTAAACAGATATGGGAACCTGTTAACAGGATTGCAACATGTTAACTTAGCATTCCATTTTGAGGTGGAACAATAAGTTAATGGGATTTTCTTAAACTTTTTTGGATTCAATGGGACTGCTGGAGTGTGGAGGATTAAGACTTTGGAGGATTGTGGAGGATGTTTGGAGAAGACGATAGTAGATGACATGGATATTGTTGTTAGAGCCTATCTTCATGGATGGAAGATGACATTTCTAAATGATGTTGAGATACTTGAAAAAGATTTGGCTCATTCTTTCTTAAGGTTGAGTTTGTTTTAATTTTCAAAATGTTGATTATTTTTCAATGCCACTGTGAATTGCCCCAATCATATGAAGCTTACAGGAAGCAACAACATAGATGGCATTGTAGGCCAATGTAGTTGTTTAGGCTCCGCTTGCCAGATATCATCAAATCAAAGGTACCATTTTTACTAGAGTCTTAGATTGATTTCTTGAAGCAAATTCTTAGAATTTGTTAGACTCCATCTTGTAAAAGTGTAAGTAAGAAGTCTCTTACTCTAGTCTGTAGGACTTAGTCTTTTGAAGCAGTTTGGACCAAGTGCTCTTATGTAGAAGACATCAAGAGACAGAGCTCTTACTCAAGAGCCAAGTGTCTCATATACAGAGCCCACACTCTATTCTATAGAAGATCAAGCCTTAAGCACCAAAAAGGTTAAGTGCTTGATGCAGAGCTTCACTCTAGACACAGAGCCTCTACATCGTACATGTAGAGCCTCTAAGTCTCCTACTCCCATGGAATGCGCGCACAGTTCAGACTTTCCTGCAAGACTTCTAACAGAATCTAGGCGTCTTGACTCAGTCCACTCCGCTTTTCAAGGAACGTAAACGATAAGAATGCGAAACAAGAACTAGTGTTTCAAGCCAAGATTCTAGGAGATTATGTTTAGCTTAGTCGTATATAAGAAGGCATCTTCCTCAGGTTACAAGAACCTGAAAGTGTCGAATTAGACTATGACTATATCTTGTGAGAATACAAATTAGATTGAGAGTGTAACTACTTATTCTTTCTATCTAATAAAAGCATCCAACTTATTCAAGTTGTTCTTGCATTCATATTTGATCTTGAATAATCGTTAAACCTTTGCAGCAACACAGTTTTATTTCACTCATACTTATTTTATCTGTGCTTTCTGAAATTGAAAGAAATTTGGGTTCCAACAATTGGTATCAGAGCCTGCTAATCAAATCAATTGATTAGTTGATCGATATCCAAAAGGATACTTCTCTTAATTTTGTTATTCGTTTTAAAAAACGTACTTCATTCCGATCTTTGATCAATTCTGTTTTAAAAACGCTTGCTTTTCATATTCTCAAAATCTGTCAAAAACTTGACTATTCTCACTTTCTTGTCAAACTCTTTTCAAATCTTTCTAAGAAATGTCTAATCAATCATGGAACTCGATGTACAGTGCCGGTTCCCTCACAAAACCTCTTACTCTCATTCAGAAGGAATATCCCCAATGGTAGATTAGAATGATCAATTTTTATGAAGGTCTCGACCTTGAATTGTACGAGTCTATTTTAAATGGTCCTTATGTACCTACAACTCTTATCCCCAGAATTCTTGCTGCTGGTGACACGGTCGAAGTACCTGCCAGGCGAGTTCCCAAGCTCCGCAGAGATTGGGACGATGAAGACAAAAGAAGGGTGGAGATTGATCAAAAAGCCAAGAGGCTTTTCATCATGGCCCTTCCCAACGAGATTTTTCAATCTCTGGATGCTTGCGATTCTGCCAAAGATCTATGGGAGGCAAACCAGCTTGAAGGAGGGTTAAAGATGAAGAAGAACAGACGTGCTCAATGTCTGAACGAGTACAACAGTTTCCAAGCTCTCCCGTATGAGTCTCTTGAGCAAACTTATGACCGTTTCAACACCCTGATCAACAAATGTAGGAAGTGTGATATGATTAGGACACAAGAAGAAAATGACATGCTTTTCTTGAAGAGGTTGAATGCTGAATGGGGGAACTTGTCCATGTCCCTCCAGGAGAATCAAAACCTGGAACAATGGAGTCTTCATGATGTGTATGGCACCTTGCAAGCGTAGGAGCAAGAGGTGTAGAAGGCCAAGGTCACTCTGGGTGGACCTTTGGCTCTAGTCTCTGACTCTAAAAAGACTGGGTCCAGTCAACCACGCAGAGAATGGAGATCAAAGGAAGAGAGAAGAAGAGGGAAGAAGGCTCTTGTTGTAAAGAGCGACGATGAAGACAGAGTTTCAAAATCTGAGGATGATGACATAAGTGCGTTCGCATATTCCTTGGCTCTAATTACCAAGGAATTTCAAAAAAGTTTGGAAAGAAGATCTTCGACAAGAGAGGAAGTTGAAGAGATAAGGGAAGAAGCAGAGGCTTTGAAAGAAGGAACCCTTCTTCTTTACGAAACAAGAAAGAGGAAGAACAATCAGATCAGAAGAAGCATGCTGTAAGATGCTTCTGATGTGGTAAGATGGGCCACTACTCCAAGGAGTGCAAAGGCCCTTTGGTGAAAGATGAACTGTACTACAAGAATAAGTACAAGTACAATCAATCCCAAAGGAGCCTCATGGCCGAGCAAGAAAACTAGGTCTCTGACTCTACCTCTGAAGAGGAAGACCAAGCTCACTTATGTGGCATGGTTGTTGATAATGATGCAGAAGAGTCTGGATCTGGCTCCGACTCTCATGTATGTTCTAGCTCTGGTTATTCTCATTTCGATCTGGAAGAAAGTATCTCTGCTTTAACTCAAGATTTTCTAAAACTACAGCAAAAACTCTCTGTTGAAAAGTCAAAAAGAAAATCTTTAGAAAAACAGAAATCGTTCATTAAACGAGAAACAGAGTTGTTATCTGTAGAAAACAAGAGCTTTCAGTGGAAAAAGAAAAACTTTTAGAAGTAAAACGTTCGACTGAAAACAGTCTTAAATCAGAGTGCTCTGAACTAAAAGCAGCCATACAGGAAAAGGATAAAGAACTTTTAAAGAAAGAGCATGATAGGTTAAATTCTGAAGCCTTGAAAAATTATTTTCAAAAGGAAAGGGAATTCCTACACCAAAGCTTGCAAAGAAAAAAGCTATTGGTTAAAAAGTATCAAGATGCTCAGCAGGTGGATGAAAAGATAAATTCTCAACATGATAGAGCAGGGATAGGTTATACAGACCTAGACCTCACCTGGAAGAAAAAATCTACTCTTGAGTCTGTGTTTAGGTTAGGGGCAGAGCAAAAACCCGATTTTCCAGCTTTGCCTAAAAACTCACCTTTAAAAGATGTAGACTTGAAAATGGAGCCATAACTCAAAAATTGAAATTTGAAAATATTTCTTACTCTTCAAAAGGTATGCAACCAGTTGATTTAAAAAGTATACAGAAGACAGAAGGAATTTTTTGTTTTGGCTCTCATAATCCTGAACATCTTTAAACAAATGGTGATGAGGTTAAACCTAAACCAGATGAAACCAGGAGTTCATCGAAAGATGATTTTGTTAAAACTCTAGATCCAAAATTAATGAATGATTTCAAAGAGACGGTGGGACAAGTCTTTGAGCATGATCTGCTTGAGGCATTGAATTATCCCTCTGTAGGTCAAGCAGATAATTCTGAGAGTAATTCATCGGATACTTTTGGAAGTTCCTCATCAATGCAACAGAAAGATGAAGGAACTAGTGCATGTTCACGAGATTCTCAAACTCTCAATGATACCTCTGGAACTCAAAATCCATACAAAGATTTTCTTGACTCTGAATCCGAATCAGAGGTGGACTCGAGTGAAGAGCAAGTTGAGATAGAGATAGTGACACCATGACCAGAAGTTGTTAAACTTCCAAGTGGGATATCCAATAAATCTGTTTCAGCAATGGAGCAAAGGAAAAAGATTCCCATAAGTCCTGATTTTGAGAACATGTGCTTAAGAGCTAAATCTTCTCTAGATCTTAAGAAGGAGAACAAGGCTAGAACAGAAAGGAAAATCCGCTGCTAATTTTGTTTTAAATTCATCTGTTTTATCGAGGTCTCTGAAGACCAAAGGAGTAAGAAGGGAAAAAGGAAGGATAGAGAAGACTAAATAAAAAAATCCTAAACAATCAAAACTAGATAGGAAGTTCATTCGAACTAACAATGCTAGGAATGATTGCAATAAGATGTTTTATGAATCTAATAAACCTTTTTGTCATCAAAATTGTGTTTATAGTTGTGAATGTCTCTCTCTGCTGCAAAAGTTAAAGCATCACCTTTCTAATCCTAACTGCATTCTCTCTGGGTCATCAAAGAGAAATTCCAATAAGACCCAGAAGAAAAAGAATATCCTAAGGCCAAATCTGGCAAATCAGATCGTAAGTCTGGTAAATCAGGTGGTGAGACAAAACCTCTCCCTCAAACTACCAGAAAATCTCCCAAGCCTAATCATCGAGGACCCATCATGAAATGGGTACCTAAATCCCTATAATTTCTTTTGTAGAAGCATGTAGATATTTGGTATCTTGACTCCGAATGCTCAAGATAAATGACTAGCAATAAGAGGCTACTTTCTTCATACAGAGAGAAAATTGGAAGGCGAGTAACCTTTGGGGATAACATGCAAGGATAAATAAAAGGCTATGGAGATCTTCACCATGGTAAGGTTTCTGTCTGTAAAGTTTCTTATGACTCTGGGCTTAAACATAATCTTTTGACCATAAGTCAACTTTGTGATTCTGGCTATAATGTCAAGTTCCAAAAGGAAGCTTGCTCAATTATGTCAGAATCAGGTCATGAGTTGCTAAGAGCCAAACGTAAGGGTAATCATACCTTATGAACTTCTCACAAGAGATAATTCAGACACACTCTATCTCGTATATCGCAAGTGTGAAGAGGCATGGTTCTGGCATCACAAGCTGTCTTACTTGAATTTTCAAAATATAGAGAAGCTTGTGAAAAACAATCTGGTTGACGAACTACCACCAATAAAGTTCGAAAAGGACCATCTCTGTCCTGCTTGTGAAATGGGAAAACTCAAAAGAGCATCCCACAAGACAAAGACAGATGTGTCCTGTGTTAGACCTCTGCATATGCTTCATGTGGACGTCTGTGGCCCAATCTCTATGCGGAGTCTGTCTAGAAAAAAGTATATCCTTGTGCTTATTGATGAATTTACAAGATATACTTGGATTGAGTTTGTAAGGCAGAAGTCAGATGTCCCAGAGCTGCTGATGAACTTAATGACAAAGATTCAAGTCCTTGTACAGAGCAGAATTCAGAAGCTGAGAATTGATAATGGAACTGAGTTCAAGAACACAAAAATTGATGCGTACCTAGACAAGTAGTGCATATCTCAAAACTTCTTTGCTGCAAGAACACCACAACAAAATGGTGTACTAGAAAGAAATAATCGTACATTACTTGAAGCTGCAAGAACAATGTTTGCCGACTCTGGTCTTCCAACCCATTTTTGGCCAAGCTATCTCAACCGCATGCTTTATTGAAAATAGAGCAACGGTGTTTAAGAGACACATGAAGACTCCTATGAACTCATTAACCAAAGAAAGCCTAACGTTAAATTTTTGCACATCTTTGGTTGCAGATGATTTATCTTAAATGACCGTGATCATCTTGGAAAGTTCGATAAGAAGGCCGATGAAGGAAAATTTCTTGGATATTCTACACATGCCAAGGCCTAAAGAGTCTTCAACCTACGAACCAAGAATGTCATGGAGAGCATCAACGTCTCGTTAGACGATAAATAGCTCATGACTTTAGAGTACCTCAACTCTGGACTCGATCTTCACTCTACGACTTCCAATTCTCTATTGAAGTCAAGGGAATTGGAACTCACACAATTATTTGAAGACTTCTTTGGTGATGAGGACATCTTTGTGCGTGCACCCAGAGATGACTCTACATGTGTTCATGAAGAGCCACAGACTGCAAGTACATCAATCTCTGACCCTTTTCAAACTTCTACTTCCTCTGGTGATCAAACGAATACACAACCAGAGCCCTCCTCTGGTGATCAAGTGAATCCACAACCAGAGCCCTCCAGCTCTGGATCAGAGCCCAGTCCTTTAGATCCAGAGCAAAATATCTCTATCTTTTGGTCCCGTTAGGGTCTACAAGATGTGTATAAGAGTTTGTAGAAGAGGAGGGATGAATACAAACACAGAAACTTTTCAAATTAAAAATATATATTGATAAAGAATGATCAATACATATTTTACAAGATTGTTTGCGGAAAAGATAAGGTAAGAAAAACCTATCTAAGCAATCTAAAGTTTACACACTAAATCTTAGCAAATAAAGAAAAGATTTGTTGTTAAAGAAATAAAAGAAAATAAGTTCTATCTGGGAGAGAACTTGTTTAGAATACAATAAAAGAGATTATAACTTGCTCTTGAAGATGAGCGTATATGTGTTCTTAGATGTGTGTTCTTTTACTTAAGCATAAGATAGCTCAGAGTAAGGGTTAAGGGTATGTATATCTCTGCATGGAGATATAACATATCTATTTATATCAATTGCATTAAATACACATTTAATGCAACGTAGTAGGGTTAGAACGCGTGTCAAGTCTTAAGGGGAAGGCTTGTTGTTAGGACTGGATTTCAGTGTAAAATTGTATTCGTCTTGAAAGTTAATTTTGTCTATAATTGTGTAAAAGTCATCGTATTTGACTTTTCCTTAGAATAGTTTGACTTTGACTTTGTCTAGATGTTTGACCCTATATAAAGGGTTAATCCCATGTAATTTTGAGTAGAGCTAAATTGTAAAAATCAGATATGTAATTAATGTTTGACCAAGATTTGGGTGTTGACCTTTTCTCTCTACTCTCTTATGTGTTCTTGAATGATTTATCAAGATCTGCCATTGATGAATTGAAGATTACTTGAAGATTGATATAGTGGGAATGTCAATTGATATCAGAGCAGGAATTGCAAGATATCACAAAGAATAAATCAAAGTTTTTGAAGATTTTTCGAAGATAATGTTCTGGGCATTTTTTTTGTTTTTCGTGTTCTTATTTTTTTCTTATGTTTGATCCGGAAAGTTTAAATTTTTTTGTGTTTTCGTGCTAAAACAGTGATCAATCTGTGCAGGAATTCATTGTGAATCTTTGTTATTCACAAATTTTTGCGATTTGATTATTTTTCTTTCAAGTTTTAATCAGTTTTAGTGTTTTTAAAAGTTTTTCGTGTTCTTGAATTTTTTTCTAAAATAATGTTTTTGATCCTTTTTTGTTTTAAAATTTTGTTTTTTTTTTCTGTTTTTGGCCAGCCCAACCGGATTAGGCCCATCCGGTTTAGAATTTGTTTTTTGATTAAAAGCCCATTTTTTTTCTCTGAATCGCCCATTTCTTCTTAACAGATTGTGCGGACTAGTTTCAACAGGATTTCTAAATCGCTCGTCTTTCAATCGGTTCATCTTCTCGAAGTGTCTAAATCGATCAATCTGAGTGGACAAGGGACTATCAATTGAGCGATTTAATGTTTAAATCGCTGACCTCTTGAGCGATTTAGTTTTTAAATCGCACACAACGTAAGCGACTTAGGGTGTTTATCGCACAGTGTAAGCGATTTAGAGTTTATCGCACAACAGCCTATATCCGATT
>NC_037539.1:25334175-25337149 GCF_001531365.2 Cynara cardunculus var. scolymus | reverse complement strand
CTTAGTTTCATCTGGATTTCACATTCATCGCAGACTGTTGTTTGATTTTGAGGTTTTGGTTCATCGCTCATGTCTTAACAGGAGATTGGTAAATCGCTCATCATTCATCGCACAACTCTCAGGTTATGAATCTGTAAATCGCTCAAGGACTCAATAGTTGTAGCCAGATTTTGTTTAATCACTCATTGATTCGAATTAGACTTGACCGGATGTGTTAAAACGCTTATTTTGTCCGGATTAGGTTTAACTTAGTCATTTGTTCATTCGATTATCTGCTTTATCATCTCATCTAACTCTGCAATTCCTCTATTTTTTTATTGCGTGTACGTATTTTTGAGCAGCGTTGCTTGAACAAATAGAGATACAGTTGCAATCATAGAAATGGGTAGCAGATGAGAACAGTCTTGTAATCATAAACAAGGCATCACTAAGAGAAGCATTTGCTCTCAACATGGCAAACAAATGTCCATTTGATTCCCCAATCTTGGGGACCCATGTGCCCAAAGGAATTGAACAGTTTGGTTGTTGAATAAATTGCTAGCTCAAGGAATCTTATTGAATGTCAGCAGATCTGGCAGAATGTCTTTCTTAACCATTACAGAAACTATTTTTGAGCTTGAATATCATGCCCATCTTTGCAAAGATCATCAATGATCATATTGATATTTAGCAAAGTCACATGAATCTGTCTTGAACCATTGGTTACTGAGCTGTTTTGGAGAGGGACAACACAAGTCTGACCATATTTTCCTTCCCTGGTATACATATCAAGGCTGCTTAAACATGGTCTAGCAAGAAAAGCTGTTGCTTTTCAAATCATCTGAGGATTTTAGTGACAAATTGATCCACGACAATGCAGCAGCAGAGATTCTGGTCTCGTAGTCGGTGCTTGGTGGCATCACAAGTTAGCATAACTCAAATCCAAAGGAATCTTTAAAGATAACAGTGGAGTATAAGGATTCTGTGTTTTTGAAGCTGTTAGTGTGGAAATTTCTTGAGAGTTTTGTTAAGACTGCAGGTGATTTGTAAAGGGAATACATTGCTGAATTCTTCCATGGTCTTGACATAGTTGACATGCTGTTTGTCCTCAGACATGGATATTTTGCAGGGAAAGAAAAATACTAAATGCTGTTTTATCGGTTGGTGTTTTCTTTATGTACTCAGCAGTGCTCCCATTGTCATTAACTAGAAGAAGATCTCATCTTGATTGCATCTATTCTAAATCGTACAGGTCAACAGCTTACCACTCTTTTGGATTAAAGGCTACATATTGTTCTTGTAGGTGCTTTGTGAAGGGAATGCAAACAGGTGGCTGTTGATCTTGATACAACATTTGTTTCAATCATAACTGTTTAATTTGATCTTGGTTATTGTTGACTGTTACCTGGTTCTAAGTAATTAACTGTTTGAGTTGATTGCTGTTAATATTTGTTGTTGATGATTGTTGTTGCTGTTGTACTCTAGTTGTTCTTATCAGGTTCTGCTTCTGGTTGGGGATTTCATTGTTGATGTTTTTGTTCAATTTCATTGTAAATTGCTCATTGTAAATCGAACATAGGTATAAGTCAACTGAAGAGGATTTGACGACTTGGCCTCACAACTTTTAGTATAGATTGAGGATATCAGTGAAATTCTAGAGGAAGGATTGGAGACGTTTGATTATCTTGATAGAGTTTGTGTAAATATTTTTAGACTTCTCTTGTTTGTAGCTTAATTGTGTTTGGAAAATTGTTTTGGGCTTGTATTTTCTTGGGTTTAATTTTTTTAATACAGAGACAGAGGACTTCAATAAGAAAATTCATAAATATGAGTGTGACACCCCAAATCTCCACACATTGCATATTATATAGAATTCATTCATAGTATACATAGATTTCCACGTAGGTCCAAAATTACAAGAGTCTGTGCTACAGGTTACGCTACAAATTTGCATAACTTAAAAATTTCAAAATACATGCATTTGTAAACTAGCATCGCTCTTCTCCAAAACACATCTAGATATGGTCTTCAACATTTAAGCACATAAGGGAAGTAATCATATAATGCCTTTTCCCTTATCAATATTATAACTGGTATTACCTGCACACATATTTTTGAAAACACAAAATGAGGGTTAGACAAAAGTCTAGTGAGATTCCCTTTTTCATGTTATGCAGGGTGAGATCACCAAAAACATTTATCAAAGAATCTCTCAATCATAATGAAGAATAATAAAAGAATCGCGTGCGTCATGTTTAAGTCCATCGGGCCTCTTGTTCCAAACCATACTTAGAATATTTTTCAATAAGCATGACCAGAGCTGCTCTAGTCTTTCTATCAGAGCTTCTGGTTAGTCAACCAGAGCCTCTGGTTCACCGACCAGAGTTTCTGGTTGTACTTATGAAAGCCAACCAGAGCCCCTCTGGTTTGATTTATAAAAATTTCTAAGCATAGAGACTCTTTTGAAATATCATTTTAAAACTATAAATAAAGCATTAGGCTTGTTTCAAAAGAAAATATAAAGCTTATTTTCAAACTAATAATTTATGAAACATTTTGCATCATTTTAAATCAATATCCAGAATCCTCTGGTTCTATTATGAGGGTCAATCAGAGCCCCTCTGGTTCCATGCAAGGTACAACCAAAGCTCCTCTGTTTCCTCATAATCAATGCTTTTACCCAAAACATTTTTATTCACAACCAACAGTCATGAACTATATTATCACCAATCCCATAACATCATTACCACCATTTCAAATAAATACAACATCTCAAAATCCTTCAATCACCAAGAAATGAGAACTTAAATCTGTTGTAACTTTAATAGATATCATAATAAGAGTTAGGCCACGCTGTCACACCCCGCTAAAGCGGAAACGCGGGATGCTAACAGACAAGCGGGTCATAGCAACAGTTCATAAATAACACTATTTCATGTTGTTCGAAAACAAAGCGGTTCATAAACAAAGCGGTTCATCGACATAACAGGAATTA
>NC_037539.1:25312921-25330040 GCF_001531365.2 Cynara cardunculus var. scolymus | reverse complement strand
ACTTGTAGGCACGTCATACATTTTTCTACATACCTTTCTATGTCTTTCTTTAGTCCTGGCCACCAACAAAAATGTTTTCAAATCCTTATACATTTTATTAGTACCTTGATGAATGGAATATCGAGATTCATGAATTTCCTTCAGAATTATATCGCGAATATTCCCATAGCATGGTATCCAGATTTGTCTTTGGAAGCATAGAATTTCTTTATTGTTCTTCTCTAGGTTAGCAATCATATTTCTCAATCTTTCTACCTTTGAATGATCTTCTTTAATAGCCTTTGCTTGACATCTTTGAATGTTGAAGTATATTAAAATATCATCGATGAATACAATAACAAACTTATCAAGATATTCATTGCACACCCTATTCATCAGGTCCATGAAGGCTGCTTGTGCGTTGGTTAGGCCAAAAGGCATCACTAAAAATTCATGATGTCCATATCTTGTCCTGAACGCAGTTTTAGGAACATCTTCTTCTCTGACTTTTAGTTGATGATATCCGGATCGCAGATCAATCTTTGAAAAGTAACTGGCCCCAACTAATTGATCAAATAAATCATCAATCCTGGGTAATGGATATTTATTCTTAACTATCACTTTGTTAAGCTCCCGATAATCTATACACATTCTCATTGACCCGTCCTTCTTTTTAACAAATAGAACCGGAGCACCCCAAGTTGAAGTACTTGGTCTAACAAAACCTTTATCAAGTAGATCCTTCAATTGAGTCACCAATTCTTTCAGCTCTGATGGGGCTAATCTGTATGGTGTTTTGGCTACTTGTGCTACCCCGGGTATCAGGTCAATTTGAAACTCGATGGCTCTGTCTGGTGGAAGACCAGACAAGTCCTTGGGAAAGACTTCTAGGTATTCTTTGACAATTGGGATTTGTTCTAATTCTTTCTCTTCTCTGTTTATATTGTTAGCATAAGCCAAAAACCCTTGACATTTCTTATGTATACACTTACGAGCTTTCAATATGGAGAGAAGACTGGTATGATAATCTTGATAATCACTACCTATGATGACTGTTCCTTTGCCTGGCAACTTAATTTCAATCTTCTTTTGGTTACATAAAATAGTTGCCTGATTTTTGGCCAACCAATCCATACCCACCACTACTTCGAATTCCTTCATCGGCATAGGGAATAATTGAATAGGCAACTCACAACCCTCGATGGAAATGGTGTATTTATCGAACACATAAGCAACAATTTCTTGACTATTAGCGGTGTCAACCACCAACTTTTTGTCAAGTGGCATAGAAATTAAACATGCAATTTCAGCAAAAGTAGGGGATACGAATGAAAAGTTYGCACCYGAATCAAATARCAYTTTAGCATATACGGAGTTGATGGAATAAGTACCTGTTACCATGTCTGGAACTGCCTCTGCCTCATTTTTAGTCATTTGGAAGGATCGTCCTTGCGCCCTTCCTAGCCCTCCTCTATTCATACTTGGTCTCCCTCGACTACCCGTTGTACTATTTCCCAAACTTAGTTGTGGATTTTTGAGCTGTGGGCATTTGTCTTTAAAATGATCCGGTGAATTGCAGTTGAAACATATTTTAATCATCGGATAGAATCTTGATGAATGTCCAATCTCACCACAATTGAAGCATTTCATYGGTTCTGGTTTGCATTCTCCTTGATGATATTGTTGACACCTAGGACAGACCTTCTCCATCGACCTCTGCATTGGTTTCTTGTTGAACTTAAAGGACTTGGATCCTCGATATCCTGTTGAAGATCCTTCCCACTTTCTCTTTTCCATTTGTTTTCCTTCATCGCTTCTATTTTTGTTCCTTTCTGTGACTTCAGCTGCATCGACTGCCAATGGAAAAGTGGTAGGGTTTGCTATAACAAATTCTCTAATTGAGGGTTTCAAACCCCAGATATATCTCTCAACTTTTCCAGCTTCTGTGGATATGTAATGCTCAGCAAATCTAGAATACTCTATGTATTTTTCTGTGTATTCTCTAACTGATCCAGAGCTTTGTTCCAACTTCAAGAAATTCTCTTCCATTTGTCTAACTGCAGCCTTGGGACAAAATTGTTCTTTGAATCTATTCACAAATTCTGCCCATGACAAGGTTTGCAAACATCCACCCTTCCAAGAGATTCTATTTCCCACCAATACAAAGCATTAGACTTTAGAACTGATACAGCAAACCCGACTTTGTCGACTTCTGGACAACGTATAGTATTGAATACTGATTCAATCTCTTTTATCCAATACATAGCTTTAGTTGGATCTCGCTCACCCGAAAAAGCTGGTGGTTTGCATGCCAGAAACATTTTAATATCCCCTCCTCTTGTGCTTGGTGTTGGTATGGAAGAATTTATCTCTACTCGCTCTTTTTCCACCCTCGAAGGCATTCTCAATATTTGTTGGTCACGGTTCCAGCATCTTCCTAAATCGAAACATGGCACTGGCTGCTACGCTATAAAGGAAATAAGGTTGCGCCTTTACCAAGGCAATTGCTTTTGGTGTAGTGGGTAAGCGCTTGATCCTAACAATTGGTATCGGAGCAGGTCACGGGTTCGAATCCCATGGTGTGCATAATATGCAAGGAGTGCATAATTATGAGAAAGGCATGCTGCACGGCCATTGACTTCTAACGAAGCTCTTATTAGTACCGGCAGATGCTGGGGAGGGGGGGGATTGCTGGTCACGGTTCCAGCATCTTCCTAAATCGAAAGGTGGCGCTGGCTGCTACGCTATAAAGGAAATAAGGTTGCGCCTTCACCAAGGCAATTGCTTTTGGTGTAGTGGGTAAGCGCTTGATCCTAACAATATTGATGTTAAGGTTTATCTTAACTTTCCCATTTCTTCAGCCAACATATCTCTAGTTACAAAATCTGGCTGTGGTGTTGGCTCCGGATTATTATTCCCAGAGTTAGATTCTGCTTGATTAACGTAACCTTGTGATTGATAATTTCTTCCCTTCGTTTGATTTCTCCCTCTTCCTCTGCCTCTTCCTCATGAGGTATTTATAGGGGCTTCAATGGGAGAATTTTCTGCCTCACTAAGATCAGGATGGGCTAGTCTTGGTGATCTTCTAGACCGACTTGTCATCTATAGATTTCATGATTAAATAACACATTTTCACATTCCCAAATATAATAAAGTGTCCAAGTTCAGATATATACCTGTAGATTCAAAATTACATTGGCTAGATGTAATCCAAATGTACCTTACACACTGATCTCTTAACTTATCATATTTATTTCAAAGGTTCTAACTATGTCCGGGACCCTAATATGCAAAAGAATAGTTGAAGTCTAGGCATCATCATGCAATTGATCACCTAAATCCCTTAAACTTAGGCTCTGATACCAATCTGTGACACCCCAAATCTCCACATATTGCATATTACATAGAATTCATTCATAGAATACATAGATTCCCACATAGGTCCAAAATTACAAGAGTGTGTGCTACAGGTTATGATACAAATTTGCATAACTTAAAAATTTCAAAATACATGCATTTGTAAACTAGCATCACCAAAACACATCTAGATATGGTCTTCAACATTTAAGCACATAAGGGAAGTAATCATATAATGCCTTTTCCCTTATCGATATTATAATTGGTATTACCTACACACATATTTTTGAAAACATAAAATGAGGATTAGACAAAAGTCTAGTGAGATTCCCTTTTTCATGCTATATACGGTGAGATCACCAAAAACATTTATCAAATAATCTCTCAATCATAATGAAGAATAATAAAAGAATCGCATCATGTTTAACTCAATCGGGCCTCTTGTTCCAAACCATACTTAGAATATTTTTCAATAAGCATGACCAGAGCTCCTCTGGTCTTTCTATCAGAGCTTCTGGTTAGTCGACCAGAGCCTCTGGTTCCTCGACCAGAGCTTGGTTGTACTTATGAAAGCCAACCAGAGCCCCTCTGGTTTGATTTATAGATATTTCTAAGTATAGAGATTCTTTTGAAATATTATTTTAAAACTATAAATAAAGCAATAAGCTTGTTTCAAAAGAAAATATAAAGCTTATTCTCAAACTAATAATTTATAAAAGATTATGCATCATTTTAAATCAATATCCAGAATCCTTTGGTTCTATTATGAGGGTCAATTAGAGCCCCTCCGGTTCCTGCAAGGTACAACCAGAGCTCCTCTGTTTCCTCATAATCAATACTTTTACCCAAAGCATTTTTATTCACAACCAACAGTCATGAACTATATTATATCCAATCCCATAACATCATTTCTACTAAAGACGACATCTCAAAATCCTCAAATCACCAAGAAATGAGAACTTAAATCTGTTGTAACTTTAATAGATATCATAACAAGAGTTAGGCCACGCAGACAACGACCAACCTTATATCCTCCCAATAATTCCCTTTTTATGATGTTCCACCCTTATATCCTCCCATTAATTCATATGAAGTAGTTCATCCAAAGACAGACCTCAGTCGTATATGTCAGAGTGAACCTGTTCATAATTCCCAAACCAAATCATGGTTTCAACATAGGTTTATCCTCAAAACCTTCTATTCTCAAGAACAACCTGTTCTCCTAAAACAATTTAAAACTCTGTTTTTCTGTAAAACTCTTTCAAACTGTTTAAAAACCCAGATACTGTTTAATTCTTTCCAAAACAATCCCAAAAATAGATTCGAACAACAACTTCTCAAAGGCTGTTGACGAACACAACTTTGTTTCATATTTATCCAGAAACAAATTCCAAAATAATAACATCATAAAAACTGTTAAAGACAATTTATCATCTTAACCTTGAAACTAATATCAAAACTCTATAGTTGATACACAAATATATTAGGAATTTAGTT
Organism: Cynara cardunculus var. scolymus; assembly: GCF_001531365.2. NCBI lineage: Eukaryota > Viridiplantae > Streptophyta > Magnoliopsida > Asterales > Asteraceae > Cynara > Cynara cardunculus. Next base: position 25,325,207 of record NC_037539.1, on the reverse strand, counting down.
TCAAACCCACTCACCTTATGAAACAGATTTCTTGATGATAAACACACAGCAAAAACTTTACTTTAACACAGAATCTTCAAGTACTTTTGAAGCAACAATTCTTGAAGAACACCTTATCTCACACACAGAGGTTATTTTCTAAAAGAATGACAGTGATAAGGATAACCTTATCCAAACTTTTCTTTAAATATCATCACCTAGGCGGTGAAAGATTTTAATAATATAAAATTGGATATGACGGTGTGGATTTTATTATTTTAAAGACCTATTTGCTTCATTACTAAGGTACCACTATCTCAATAGAATATTCATATTATCCAAACATGTATGCACTTATTTCATGTATTACGTATTGTTGCCACATTCATGCATACCATAATATAATTTATCAAATAATCACGTAAAAGTTTACCTTGACCCAGGTTATCTGAAACCCGGTTATAACATGAGAATGATTTGATTGAGATAAGGAAATTATTGGAACTAGAAAAGGAAAAGGTTTTAAAGACTGAGAAGGTTTTAAATGCTGAAATGAAAGATATAGAGAAAGAAAAGAAGAGGATTATTGAAGTTGAGAAAACATTTGATTTTGAACGAAAATCTTTTGTGAATAAGATTAACTCGTTGGAGCTGAATGCAAAAACGCTTTTAAAACAAATTTCTGATTTTGAACAACTTATCATCTTGGAACGAGTCAAGGTTTATAAAGAAATGAAAGAGTTTAAAGAAGAGTGTCTGAGCAAGAATTTGGAATTGCTTAATAGTGCTGAACAAAAGCAAAAAGCACTAGATGAAAAGAAAAGACTGTTTGCTCTTGAAAAGAAAAACACTGTCAAGAAATATGCAGCAATTGCCAAAGAACATACAGAAAAGAAGAAGTGGCTTGATATTGCTTCTGAGAATGATAAGGGAAGTTCAGATGAAGAAAGAAAGAAGTTTGAGAAAGAAAGGAAAGTGTTTGATAAACTGAAGAAAGAATTAGAAGGTAAGTTTTTGGATACTGCAAATAAATTGTCTGATCTAGAGACAGAACTTGTAACTGAATTGAATATGAGATCCGGACTAAAAAAGAAGTATGATTTAGTTGCTGATGAGAGAGACCAGTTACTTAAGAAAGTAACAGACTTTTCAAGAGTTGAAAGCTCAACTAGTTCTCAATCTCAGTGTAAAACTTGCTTTTAAAACTGTTCCAATGTTAAATCCAACAGTTATTCAAGCAGTCCTAAATCAATTGTTTCTAAGAACAAGTCTCGTTCTTCAAATCAGTTTTATCAAGGGTATGTCATTGGATCACCCAATAATTTTTTAAAAGTTAAACAAGTTTGGGTTAATAAAGCTGATTCAATTGTGTCTCATAAATCTGTTGCAACTAACACTATTATTCCTTACACCGTGAGATCTACTAATCAATTGACCAGTCTCAGCAAGAGAAGAATCCTATGCACAAATTGTGGAACTAATGATTTTGTTAACAAGAAGAAGATCAACAGACGATATGGGAACAACTAGTTTGAAAACAGCTGGAATTCATTTAATAGGTATAATAATAACTGGTATGGTTCTTACTGCTTATCTGATCTACCTGTTAAAAGTACTAAAAAGAAGACATTTAAAAAAAATAGATGGTTTGGAAGTTACAACATACCCCAGCCCGATACTAACAAAATAGGACCCAAGTTTATTTGGGTACCAAAATCTGTCTAATCTGATTTTGCAGGTGTGTCAATTTTGTGCTGATCAGAATATCATTTAGGTGATACACTAATGCAGGGTGAGTTGTAATATGTTCCAAACAAGGCTTCTGAACAATTCAGTTCAGGACCCGTGCTTTGCCGAGTGTGGTTTCTAAACACTCTGTTTAGAACCCGTGTTTAAAATGTTTTCTTTATTTTTAATTTTTGAGCTTAACTGAAACATTACCATAATCTACTTTCTAGGGGGAGTCTCTAGAAGTTTTAAATAAATGTTTTCGGGAAGTGAATAAATTTTTTTTGGAAACGAGTACATTTTCTGAACAGGTATTTCCTGAGATTTTATTTGCGTAATTTCTCATCGAACATAACTCCAATACCTGTTTCAGCTATTCTTAAGACTGTTATTATCACGTCTCTTATACGAAAATCATTTTCGTTTGTATTCAAAGGTTGATTTTTTCTGATTTTTTTTACCTTGATTGATATACACTTTATTTTTTTAATCAGAATATGTAAACTCGTTCTTACAAATCTTCATTCATTTATCTCGCATACCGAATAATCGTTGTCGCATTATACCTTTATTAATTGTGCTTAAAAGCCAAATTTCTTGATCAATTTTTATGTAATCATTGTTCTTTATAGCAATAATATTTTTGATCAACTATTTGTAATCAACTGTGCACAATGCTAAATTTTAGGAGAGACTGAGTGCTTATCAGAAATACCTCTATGGAATGTCAAAACCGACAGGCCTACCTAAGAGGACAACCATATCTGAGTGAGATTAAATACAAAAGGGTTTGTGTGCAGAGCTTAAAATGAAAAAGAGAGGGTAGTTGTTGTGAGTTAAAAGAATTGATGAGAGTTGTGTCAGGATTAAAAGAATACAAAAATCCTGTTCCAAACTTCTAAAATCCAGGCATACCACATAATCTATTAGTTCTCAATTTTTTCGAGACTAATATTGAAAAAGGCAAAGCCCAGGCCAATTCTTGTCACAACCCCACTTGCTACTCATTTATCTCTAAACAAATAAGTGTTTCAATAACACTTGGAGCACGCAACTCATCATATATCAATTTCTCATTTGAAGAAAGTTGATATTGAATCAGAAGGATATGTGTCCCCCCTTCAAGTCTTTTTGATCACTAATTGAGTCTGATAAATTTGTGTAGTCCACACGGTTTATCTTTTTGAGCCTAAACAAAAGCATATGCTGCTTTATCTTTCTACACTACACAGATTTTGCCTTTTATATGTTATTTTGCCAAAACATTCATAGATATACTATTATTAAGCTATCGATGATTGAATGGAAGACCTGGTGAGATGAGCCGCAAAAAGTCTCATATATACAGTACATCCGTTGTACTGAGTATATCTGTTATACTCACATGCCAATCCTTTTATAAGATTGAAAACAATTTCATACGTTGAAATTGGTTGTTATCTTCCCATTCTCTTAATCTGAAAAGATTAAACAAGTGGATTTGAAAAGATCTACTTACAATTTCATGAATTGACGACTTTCGCTGGAAATTTCATTCATTCTTGTGTATGATGTCATGATTCTCATTTCATCATAAGGGGGAGTATGTAATAATGAATGAAATGTCCAATCCGGGGAATTTGTTGTAAAGATCAAGGGGGAGTAACATCAAAATTGGCAAAAGATTCAAAAGGAGTGCGACTAGAGACTATTACAAAAGATTATTCAGATGCTACAATGTTTGAGAGTTGTTGAATGTGAAGATCAATTTCACAACAGTTTACTGAAGATCAATTCTGAAGATCGTTATTGTTTATGATCTTTCTCATCTGAAATTTCAAGTTGAAGATTATTTTTGAAGAAGACATAGTGTGCTTAAAGCAACAAAGTTCAAAGAAGACTCAAAGCGCGGAAATTCTTTCCAGTCTGAATACAAAGGGGGAAAATGTTAGGACTGAATTTTAGTGTAAAATTGTATTCGTCTTGAAAGTTAATTTTGTCTATAATTTTGTAAAAGTCATCGTGTTTGACTTTTCTTTAGAATAGTTTGACTTTGACTTTGTCTAGTTGTTTGACCCTATATAAAGGGTTAATCCCTTGTAATTTTGAGTAGAGCTAAATTGTAAAAATCAGATACGTAATAAAGGTTTGACCAAGATTTGGGTGTTGACCTTTTCTCTCTACTCTCTTATGTGTTCTTGAATGATTTATCAAGATCTGCCATTGATGAATTGAAGATTACTTGAAGATTGATATAGTAGGAACATCACTTGTCCTTTGCTACAGTGAATAGTACAAAAGCCTATTCATGAGCAGACATCCTTTCACAAAGTTGGTGGGTAATAGAGTCAACTAGTCGGCTCCGTACCGTACTGACTTTTAGAAAGGGTGTGGGTTTGTCCTTTGTGTGTGTAAGGAAAAGACAAAATCAATCGTGCTCAACAAGCTTCTTTTGATCGTTGAATGCTGGAATAACCTGGAGGTCTCTTCAGCATTCGCTGAGGCTTTGGCATTCTTCACACATATGTAGACAAGGTTATAATCACTGAATTTCGCTTCAGATCACGTACTCGTCAGTCTCTAATTTTAGTTTCAGTCTTCGACTTTTGCTGAAGATTCTTTGGTGTGAGTTTTGTCTTCCTGAAGTATCGTTGTCGCTGATTGGATTTACATTACAAGTTCTTCAGCGATCACTGAGCATACTCAATGATGATCGCAGGAACTGAAAACATAAACATAAATATTTCGTATAAGGTAAAAAAGGATTATCATCAAATCAATGAGAGAGAAGATCAACAATCTCCCCCTATCTGATGATAACAAGACAACATAAAGAAAGTTGTCTTATCAAATAAGAGTAAGGAAAAGTAACATATGAAGTACATGTCCCTTTTAACTATTTTGGGATCTTTTTCAGTGAGTCAGTCTTTACTTGGAGAATTTTCTTAAGTTATATTTAAGAAAAGTTACAGGAATAGAAACTAAAAACTGAAAGCTTATTCACTGACTTATAGATTGTCAGTGAATGTGAAAAGTAACACGAGAACTCACAGAATTGTGTCCCTATTAATTTTTTCAGGGATCTTTTTCAGTGAAGTACAAGAAACACTTATATTATATTCAATGGAAATATTACAAGATGTTCAGTACACGTCTAAAACTTACAGACTATAAGATTAATCACTGAAAGTAGACATAGTAAGTAGATTACAAAAGAAAATGTGGACAATCTTACAAAGAAAAATAAGCTAGTCTAGGATGTTCAGATTAATATATTCAGATACATCTTCTCCAATCTTCTTTCGACGTAGGAATTCTCTTCGTATCTTTCGGTCCACTGCTTTTCATTGCAAGCTATCATCTACCCAAAACATTAGATAAACCAGATGTCCCGTTGGGCAAAGATGTAGCTCAGACATTCTCTGAAATCTTACTTCACCTTCATATCAAGAAATATAACTCCTAACTCAGGTTTGAAGTGCACAATGTTGGGTATATAGGGACCCTTCTCTAGCAGATCAAGATTCAACATAGAAATGTCCATACTTTTGTATTCCTTCAAGACTTCATCTAAGGAGAACCTTGTTCATGTTGGTTCCTTAGGAATGGTCCATCATTGGGACTGGAGGGTCTTTTCTTCTTTCCTCCCTTCTTCAGAGACAGTCTGTCAGGGACTGCGACATACATGGACATCCTTTTGATGAGATCGTTGATGATGTCTTCGATAATCAACTTATGTATATACTTGGATCGTTGAATGGCTTGCCTGATCTCCAGCCATTCGCTATATACATAGTGGCTAAGGTAGGAAGGGTGCTCGGTGATGGTATCGAGATTGTCCCTGGTGATGAGCATTGAGACAAGAGTTCCACCATCTTTGGATCGTCCGCTGATGTTGACGCTCTTGATCGGCTGAGGACTAATTCTCTTCTTTAGCTTTGCTTCGCTCCAGCGCTTGTCCCGCTCAGCCAGTTTCAAGTTTTTCTCGTGCTCAGCTTTTGCAAGAGAAAGTAGTTTAGCTTGGGGTTGGACAACGTTCACCATGTTTTTGGACTTTCTCTTTGGGAGAATATTTTCAGCTAGTGACTTGGCCAGCTTTAGGCTGTCTTCAGTCTGCATCTTCTGAAGCTCTAGCTCTTCTTCAGCCCTTAATGCCTCGAGTCTTTCAGCTTCTGAATGGAAGTCAAACTCACCACCACCCGAGGTACGAAGAGGGATGTTTACTCTAGTCTGGCCGAGTGACTCCTTTAGCTGAGCCATCTACTGGTCGGTGGGAGCACTGGAGACAGGATTTTTAGGTACCCACTCCAGTCGACCGCAGGTAGTAGAGATAATTTGAAGTTGATAAAGTGAAATGACCACTACCTGAGAGGTAGAGTCTTCAAATAAGGGTTGAGGGTTTTTAAAAAGTACCTTCAAGTTCCCTTCTTCAGCGACACCTTTGCCTTTCGACTTAGGGTCCTGGTTCTTTGATGGGGCAGACTCTTCTTTGCTTTGATCCCCCTGGGATGTAGAATCTCTGAGGGCGACTTCTTTGATGGCGGTTGTTGGTCGTTGATACTGGATGGTGAAGTCATCTTCATCATCGTCGTCATCATCACCATCTAGGTCACTGCCGAAGTCTGGAAGGTCAGGTTCATCATCCTCATCATCATCCCCAGCACTAGGTGCAGAGGTGATGGGAAGATCATCATCCCTAGGGATGGCATCAACTTCCTTAGCTATAACAGCTTCATCGGAGGTTGGAATTGCTTGGGCAATCTCAGCTTCAGCTTTAGCTCTAGGAGCTTAAACTTCAGTTTCAAGGATTGCTGGAGCAGCAGATGGTCTAGTAGTGTTGGACCTCATCTCCCCCTCTCTGACTAAGAATTGAGAGTATAGGCAAGAGAGTTCATCCACGCGCTGATGCTGAAGAACCATTATTTCCTCTTGCCGCGACAGAGCGCTGGCTAGAGTTGTCGTTGCTTCATGCGTCTCATAGAGCTGAGCATGGTCATCAGCAGTGAAGGAAGGCTGGATCACTGGAGCCGGTTGACGGATAACATCCAGGATCTGCTGGATAAACTCTGTCTGGAGGAGAGACTGAGCCTTAGCGTCATCAGCCATGCTGGATAGAACAACAATGGCTTCAGTGTTGGCTTGAACAGCCTCTTGAAGAGTCAAGAGCTGACTCCTTACTTTTTGAACATCAGTTTTGACGGCTGAGAGGTCCACATAAAGATCTGCCTTGCGAGGGATCTCTCAATGTACTTCAGACATCTTGCAGAAAATGCTATCGACGGCTGGGAGAAGAAGCTTGACATCAGACGTCATGTCATAAACTTCATCTTCCCCTTCTTCTTCCTTTTCTTCTACGTCCATAAGCTGAGGCGTAAACGAAGGACCTGCAATTGATGGAGGGTGAGCATATAGAAGCTCAAGGTTAGAAGAAATGAAGAGGAAGGAGGATGAAATACCTAAGGGGTCATCAGTGACATCCAAAGGATTTTCACTGGCTTTCTCAATGATGCCCTCGGGAGGATAGGCATCTGTATCCTAAGGAGCCTCGAAAGGAGCAGCCTTAGGTCCAGTGGTGTGTGTTTCATAATCAGGGAGGACATTCACTGATGAATCATAAACACGTGTAGAGACCAAATAAAGAGGAGAAGAGAAAACTATTGAGAAAAGAGGTGGGTGTTCAGCGGTAGCGGCACTAATATTCACACCTTTAGTGATTTGGGTCACTGAGGCGGTTGGGGTAGGTGCCACTGATACGATAGTGACTAGAGAGATCACTAAAGAGCTAGGAAGGGTAGCTGAAGGTGCCTCGGGGTTAAGGCTGGTTTCAATAACTGAAACCTGTTGAGAGGTCTCAGCAAGAGATGTGGCTATCACCTTTTTGGCCTTCTTGGTTCTCTGAGGAGAACCAAAAGTTGGTTGTGAAGGACGTTTTGAGGAGGTTTTGGTGGTTGGGCTAGACGTAGGGGGGTTTCCCTTGTCTTAACCACCTAAGGAGATGAGGTAGAGAAGGGCACTAGAGAAGAAAGTGCAATGTCCCCTTCCCTCAGCTTGTGATCCAAAATCCTTGATCCAAGCCTGCACACTTGAAGGTTTCCTTCCTTGGAATATTTTTCGGCAATTTTTTTTTGCAAAAACCATGGTGTTAGACCTCATAAGTATTATGCATGAAGTAATGAAGACAAACAAGTGATGAAGAACCAGGAGGCCGATGGAAGACTTCAAGGAAAAATGACTAAGTCTGAAGAACAACCAGAGGGTTGATGAACTGACCAGAGATGTGATGGAAAGTGTATCTTCACAACCCCTCTGGGTACTAACACTTGAATTTTCCCTCACCAGTTCAACCAGAGGCAAGCAATGAAGATATGAAGATAACGTTGAACTCATACCCCATGGAAGACAGCTGGAAATGACCAATCAACAACTGGATTCTACAAAGTTTATCTTGCTTTAATCTTTATCCATGTTTTAGATAAGCTTTATCTGTTAGTAGAAGATTAGCTAAATAGTCTCACTAGATAGTTATCTTCTTATTAGATTACTAGTATAAATAGGTGGTTAGGCCTATTGTAATTTTGGGACTTTTCTATGTTTTTCACAATCATTGGAATAAAGTGAAATCTTTGGCACTCAAGTTTATCCTTTGAATGTTCATACACTGTTCTTGAGTGTTCATCATTTTATTCATCCACACACTATAATTTGGTTATTCGTAACTTAATTATTTGTGTTATTGAGAGATCTGGGATCAACAATTGGTATCAAAGCCAATTGATTGTTTTTCCAATCAAACGATCATCAAAAATCTCTCAATTCATGTTTTTCATAAAATATCTTCTCTAAAAACGTAAATTTTCTCTCTTCTAAAAATCTTAATAGTCAACTGGAATTCCGCTTATAGTGTTGGTTCCCTCACCACACATCCAACTCTTCAAAGAGAAGAGTACCTACAATGGAGGATACGGATGGTGAACTTTCTAGAAGGGATGGACAGAGATCTTCTGCGATCTGTCATTGAGGGTCCCTATGTTCCACATACTCTTGTTCCAAGAGTCCCAAGAACAAATACCACAACAAAAATTCCTGCCTACTACATGCCCAAGGATGAGAAGAATTGGGATGAAGACGACATAGAGCGGATAGAGACCGACAAGAAGGCCAAAAGACTAATAATTATGGCCATTCCCAATTAAATCTTCCAATACCTTTGATAGTCCCACTACAATGATCAATCTTCAAGCAATCTTCATAACAATGGCAGATCTGATATGGACATTTTTTAACAACCCTCACATTCCAAATACATATAGTTCACATCATCATTCTCAAAATAGTATTATTACAAAACATGAACTATCAAAATGTATCTTTGATACATATGCATAACAAACTAATATCAACATTTAGACTTTTCCCTTGCCTTTATCTTTCGGAGCACACTGTCCTGCAAAACAGGTTAATCCAACATATGAGCGTTAGACCAAAAGGTCTAGTGAGTGTATAATCTCATACAACAATATATATTCCAAACCTTCAATTTAGAATCAAACCTGTTCTGAAACATAAGTATATTTATGTTCCTCGCGGATTACACTGCCATCTCATTCTCTTATCTCTTTCTCACTTGCGGTTACACCGCCCATTATACCATTCTCGCGGTTACACCGCCCATTATACCATTCTCGCGGTTACACCGCCCCTATGACTCTCGTGGTTACACCGCCCATATCACTCTCGCGGTTACACCGCCATCTCACACGCAGTTTACGCTGCTCATATCACTCTCGCGGTTACACCGCCATCTCACACGCAGTTTACGCTGCTCATATCACTCTCGCGGTTACACCGCCATCTCACACGCAGTTTATACTGCTCATATCACTCTCGCGGTTACACTGCCATCTCACATGCAGTTTACACTTCTCATATCACTCTCGCGGTTACACTGCCATCTCACACGCAGTTTACACTGCTCATATCACTCTCGCGGTTACACCGCCATCTCACACGTAGTTTACACTGCTCATATCACTCTCGCGGTTACACCGCCATCTCATACGCAGTTTACAGTACTCAATATATCATTCCAAAAACATTCTTTCAAAAACATCTCTTTTTATCCAGACTTGAAGTCCGGTCATAACCGTCCGGATTAGATGTCCGGTCAATACCCTTTAAAACTCTTTTCTTTCCGTACAAACACTTTGAAAATAATTCAACCTTGTCCGGTTTAGCAATCCGATCACAACACTTTGAAAATATAATATCCTTGTCCGGTTTAAGAATCCGGACATCATATCATTTTCTTTGTCATCCGGTTTAGATTAAACCGATCAATACACATTTTAACCTTTGAGCGGTTTAATATAANCCGGTCAACACACCGTACAACTCTTGACCGGTTTAGCAATCCGGTCAATACATCACTTGATTCTTYAAGCRRTTTACAYATTATYCGGTCACCTCTTGCCCGGTTTAAAACATAATCCGTTCACTTCTTGTCCGGTTTAAGAGATATCCGGACAAAGCACATCTGGTTTAAGTATCCGAATTTCTATCCGGACACCACTTGGCCGGTTTACACAAGAATCATCATAAAATGCATCCAAACTCATAATAATCAGATCTAAATGCTTTTCAATTTGTATGAAAGCAATTCATATTCAAAGCTTTTAATACACTCACCTTTTTGAAATGAGATTCAAAGCTTTTAGAGACTTTCCTCTTCCTGTGCAGATTCTTCAAAACTTTCAGAGAGAAACTTTCCAACAATAGAAGGTGTTGTTGTGTGTGTTTTCTCTTCAAAATTTCTATTTATATCAACACACCACAAGAATTTGAGAGGCGGCTTAATAGCCGACCCCTCTCCCTTCTTTATTTAAATGCTCTCACACCCACACACATATCATACATACATATATCATATATATATATATATGTATTTATAAATAAATATATACATATATATAACTAAAATAATAACCAGACTATTACAATATTCCCTCCTTAACAGAATTCCGTCCCGGAATTCACTTAAGCAAACAAGTAAGGATATTTCATCTGCATTTCCGACTCTGGTTCCCAGGTGGCATCTGACCCTTTATGATAACGCCACCGAACCTTTACTAACCCAATCTCTTTGCTTCGTAACTTTTTCACCTTATAGTCAGTAATCTGCTCAGGGGTTTCTTCAAAACATAGCTTTTCATCTACCTTAATCTCAGGTAATGGTACTGCCACATCTGGATTTATTAGACACTTCCTCAAATTTGGCACATGAAACGTGTCATGTATTCCACTTAATTCTACAGGAAGTTCTAACTTATAGCCCACTTCCCCAACTCTCCCAATAATAGGAAATGGTCCGACATATCTTGGACTTAACTTCCCTCTCTTTCCAAAACGTACTATACCTTTCCATGGTGATATTTTCAACATCACTCTATCACCTATTTGGAACTCAATCGGTTTCCAACGTTTATCTGCATAACTTCTTTGTCTATCTTGCGCCGCTTTCATTCGTTCTCATATTACCCCAATTTTATCTGCAGTTTGCTGAACTAACTCAGGCCGAGCTAACTGTCTTTCACCTATTTCATTCCAGCATAAAAGAGTTCGACATTTTCGTCCATACAAAACTTCAAAAGGTGCTACTTGAATACTCGAATGATAACTATTGTTGTATGCAAATTCAACCAAAGTCAAATGACCATCCCACGACCCTCCAAAATCAATAACACAAGATCTCAACATATCTTCTAACGTTTGGATAGTTCGTTCACTCTGTCCATCAGTTTGAGGATGATAAGATGTACTTAATTTAATCTGTGAACCCATCTCTTTCTGAAAACTCTTCCAAAACATAGAAGTGAAGCGACTGTCTCTATCAGAAAAAATTGATAATGGAACTCCATGTCGTGTCACTATCTCATCAAGGTACAACTTTGCTAATCTCTCCATCGAATATGACTCTTTCATAGGTAAGAAGTGTGCAGATTTAGATAACCGATCCACTATCACCCATATCGCATCATATCCTTTCGATGTTCTCAGCAATTTGGTTATGAAATCCATAGTAATATGATCCCATTTCCAAACCGGAATTTCCAAAAATTGTAACTTACCATAAGGACGTTGGTGTTCAATCTTTACTTGGAGACAAGTCAAGCACTGTTCTACATGTTTGGCAATATCTTTCTTCATACCTGGCCACCAATAATGTTGTCTCAAATTCTGATACATTTTATTGGTACCTGGATGTATCGCAAAACGTGATTGATGGGCTTCATTCAAGATACGTTTTCTGAGATCACCATAACATGGTACCCAAATTCTATTCTGAAATTTCCAAAATTCTGTATTATCTCTCAACAAATCAGATATTAATCCACCCAATTTTTCATGTTTGATCTTATCCTCTTTCATTGCCTCATGTTGAAATTCTTGTAACTCATCTTGAATACTGGGTAATAATTCAACCCGTAAAGCTGTAGCTTTGATCGTTCCACTTTTCTCTTGTCGACTTAACGCATCAGCTACTACATTTGCTTTGCCTGGATGATACAAAATCTCACAATCATAATCACTCACCAATTCCAAC
>NC_037539.1:25307744-25312821 GCF_001531365.2 Cynara cardunculus var. scolymus | reverse complement strand
AAAAAGTCAACAAGTCAATATACGTATAAGTCCTTTTAAAACAAATCGATGAAAACTCAACCAAATAAATCGATCAAAAATTCAATATTCGTTCAATCACCAAGGAATATACGATCAAAGATATAAATCGCTCAAGTAAAACAAGTCTTACTAAGCGGATTGAATAAATCGTTCAATAAATCGCACAAACCTTCAACGACTTACCAGTCGGATTATGTAAATCGGTCACAAATCCGTTCAAGTTACTTGAGACTTACCAGCCAGATTGTTTAAATCGGACACTTATCCGCACAATAACATATGCTAAACACCCCTGACATCCCTTCCGAATAGATTTTCGGGCTTTTAACACAAATAGTAAACTAGTATGATGATCCTGACGATCGCCATAAATAATAATTGTTCCTTGATCTGGTAGAGTAATTCTAATCATCTTCTTATTACAAATAATACTGGCCTGATACTCTACCAACCAGTCCATACCCACCACTACATCAAACTCTTTCATCAGCATAGGGAACAATAGAATCGGTAACTCACACGCCTCAATAATAATAACACAATTATTGAATACTCTAGTAACAGATTCCTGACTATTAGCAGTATCAACTACTAATTCGTCATCATGGAGCACATAATTCAAACATGCAGATTGAGCGAATGATGGTAATACAAATGAAAAGTTTGCACCAGAATCAGACAACACCTTAGCACGTATAGAATTCAGAAGGAAGCTACATGTTACCACATATGGGGTTGCTTCTGCCTCGTTCTTTGTCATTTGGAATGATCTACCTCTGGCTCCACTCTGGCCTCCCCTTGGTACACTAGGCCTTCCATGATTACTGGGAGCATTCCCTCCCATTGTCAAACGAGGAGTTCTCAATTGTGGACAATTTGGTCGGATGTGGTCAAATGAATTGCACTGAAAACACCTTTTGGGTGTAGTGCAGTCCCTTGACAAATGCCTTATCTCCCCACAATGATAACATCTCTTTGGTTCAGACGGACAATTTCCTTGACGCACCTGTTGACATTGCGGGCAGGTTCTAACAGGTTGCATCTGTGGAGCACGGTTATCTATTTTAGTAAATTTGGGTCTTCGAAAACTGACTTAAGACCCTTCCCACTTTCTTTTCTCAACAAATTTCTCTTCACCTTGCCGATTCTTATTTCTTTCAGTAACTTCGGCAGCATTGACGGCTAAAGAAAAAGTTCCAGGGTTCATAGCAATCACGAACTCCCGAATAGAAGGTTTCAGACCCCAAATATACCTTTCTACCTTTCGGGATTCTGAAGATACGTAATGTTCAGCAAAACGAGAAAACTCAATAAATTTCTCGGTATAATCCCACATAGATCTATTCCCTTGTTCTAGTTTCAAAAAATCTTCCTCCATCTGTCTTACTGCTGTCGTAGGACAAAATTGTGTTTTGAATTTATTCACGAATTCTTCCCAAGACATGGTCTGTAGTATATTTGGTTGTGCTGAGGATTCCACATCCCACCAATATAAGGCATTTGATTTAAGCATAGATACTGCAAATCTAACCTTATTTTCTTCAGAACATCTACTGGTATTGAATACCGATTCAATTTCTTTTATCCATCACATTGTTTTAACTGGATCTCTTTCCCCTCGAAAAAGTTGGAGGTTTACATGTTAGAAACATCTTTATATCCCCTCCCTGAGTATTACTGCCTGCTGAAGGAGCTGGAGGATTAATTCCAACTCGCTTAGTTTCTACTCTAGCTGGCAGTCCCATAATAGATATCAGAGTTTCCCTCAATTTTCTCATTTCTTCTGCCAGATCGTTCCTAGTTATAAACTCTGATTGTTGCCTCTGTTCTTGTTGAGCATTCCCAGAAATAGATTCCCCTTGATCAAGGCGAATCTCGGCCTGACTCCTCTCAGGAATCTAACTTCTTCCTCGACCTCTACCCCTACCCCTTCCACGTCCTCTACTCCTTGAAGCATAGGTTGGGGGATTAACAGGAGATTCCTCTCTTTCTTCTGATTCAGGGCAGACAATTCTTTCTGATCTTCGTGATCGGCTAGACATCTACATATATTTTAATATTAAATATCACGTAGTCATATTTCCAAATATAATATGGTATCCAAGTATTGGTATGTACCTGTAAACTCATAATTACATTGGTCATTTGTAATTCGAGTTCACCTTACATACTGCCCTCTTTAACCCATTATATTTTATTCCCAGTGATACTAATAATGTCCAGGACTCTTAGCATGCAAATGACAGTTTAAGTCTAGGYATCATGCTTTGAATACCTAAATCTCTTAAACTAAGGCTCTGATACCACTTTTGTAACACCTCCAAACACCACATTTGCATATAACACATATTTCATTACATGGAAATATAGTTTACATCACAAGGTCCCACTAGTATAAGGATTCTTAGATGAACAAAATCTACATATGAAAAATTCCAAAATAAATCCTGTACTAACACATGTAATACAACATCTATCTTCAAAATAAGACATCAAAAGCAGATCTTCAAAAGCAGATAATAGGTTAGGAAAATAATCACATTTACCCTTTCCCCTTATTATCCCTGGACCCCGCCATTCCTGCATTGCATATTTTTAAAATAGAAAATGAGGGTTAGACCAGAAGGGTCTAGTGAGTGAATCCTTCCTTTGCGAATGCAGGGTAATGAACACCAACATATAATAAAATAACTTTTCTCAAAAATCAATACAATCAAATAAAATAGTCCTCAATGACATGTATATCAGAATAAACTCAAGAACCTCAGTTCTATTTATAAAAATATATCTGCTTAAAGATCCAATGTTCCCAATATAAAACAAATATTGTGACCAAAATTTCTTTGAGTCAWCAGACTACAAAGACCTGAATTTCTCTGAAAAGATTTAAGGCAATACTTGCCTTTTATGACAAACCATTTTTCCCTTCTTAATAACGCTTAAATTATTATTTCTAATAGGAATAATATCTCTAATTCATCAGGTCACAAAGAAATRAYGAMTCAMASYTATTAAATCCAATTAGTAATAATAATAAGAGTTATAATAATATCCACATATGACAATGCCTCCCTTATTCCAAGTACACCTCTCCTTGATATGTCACCCTTATTCCTCCACCAAAACAGGGCTACTTATCAGAACAGACAACAGTCACCACATCTAAAAGTACTCATTCTCAGTTCCAAGCCAGAACAAACAAAAGTCACCAAGTCTGGGGGAACTACTACTTAAAAGAAGTTTCATACCAAAACAGACTTACGTCACCACGCTTGGTAGAAACAGTTTTATAAAATCCACTTCCATACCAAAACAGACTTACGTCACCATGTTTGGTAGGAAGGTTTCCCAAAATATAGTTTCATACCAAAACAGACTTACGTCACCACGCTTGCAACAAACATTTCCCAAAACTCCCATTCCAAATTAAAACAGACTTACGTCACCATGCTTGGTAGGAACACATCTTTTTATTTAAAAAGATATAAAATACCCCTTTTTATAAATCCATACTCAAACCCAATAATAGACATTTTAAACTATATAAATGTCTAGAATATTAAACACTTAAAATTGTCAAATATAAGTTATCAAGACAAGTTATCCGGATATACAATCCGGACAACACTTGTCCCTTTGGTCCGATTTACTAATCCGGACAACCCTTGGTCGATTTAAGACTAAATCGCATGATTCATGTCTGGTTTAAGGCAATCCGGACAACACATGATCGGTTTAAGACTAAACCGCTCAATACGTGATCGTTTTATAACTATTACGTACGACCCTTAGGCTATTTAAGACTAAACCGCACAATACATCATCATATTCATACTTCTTCGTTCAAAACTTTTATCCGGTTTACATATCAAATTCTCACTAACACCCTAAAGCGCACAACACTTAAGCGATTTATAGTTAAATCGGACAACTCCTACCCGGTTTAAGAGTAATCCGGACAAACCTTGTCCGATCAACTCTTGTCCGATTAAACCCAAATCGCACAAAACCAGTTTTAAGAATAATATGCAGTTCTTTCTACAGTAATAATCAAAGCTTTTAAAAGAGTATTTTTAGAAATCACTCACCTTTATGAATGCTTGAAGATGAAATAGCAAAATGAACCCAAATTTGATTCTCCGGACAACCTTTCTCTCTATTTCCTCCCAAAACTCAAATGAGACCAGAAACCTGACCAAATTTTCAAACCCTATATATATACTTTCCAAAAATAGGAAAGTCGGCTAAACCAGCCAACTCTCCCACATACATGCACATATATATATATATATATATATATATTCATATATACAACACACACATACTCATATATATATATATATATATATATATATACACATATTATGCATGTATCCCTATGCATAAAATACACATACTCACATATTAATTTTTATGTAAGCATGTATCCACATAAACAATTAATTCATATAACAAATACCTTGGGTAATAATCAGGACCCGATTATCACACCAGAAGCTGCATCCTTCTTCCTACCTATTTCAAAAGGATATTGGCCATAATGAATCTCAGGGAATGCTCCACCATCACCAAAGTCTTGTGGTTTTGATGGCCGATACTTCAACCGTTCTGGTGTAATTACAACAATTGATACCAAATGTAAATCTTTAGGAAATGTCCACAATTACAACAATTGATACCAACTCCCGATCAAATTCGGATGCTTCTTCACAATTCTTTCCAAATCTCTGACATAAACATTAGACACAAGAACCTCAGCTAGATAGTGTGCGATTTACAAATCTGATTGAGAGAAAATCAGACAAAAGAATCACAATGTGCGATTAACAGTGAGCGATATAAGAATCCGATTGAATGAGCGATTTATGAATCCGATTGAGTGAGCGATTTGTTGATCCCAAATCTCTCAATAACACTTATAATCTAGTTATGAATAACCAAATTATTGTGATTTTACGAAGAAAGTTAAGAAGACTCAAAAGTAATATATGAATATTCAAGAACAGTTTGAGCTTCAAAGGTTTTACTTTATTGATAATAAAACGTAAAACACAAA
>NC_037539.1:25304569-25306417 GCF_001531365.2 Cynara cardunculus var. scolymus | reverse complement strand
CTTCAAACCATGAAGATCCATGTTAGATTCTTGAAGACTAAGTGTTAATCATCAAAGGTATGCTTCTAATTTCAAGTTTATTTCAAGTAGAAGTGTATAAATTAGAGGCTAGATTCTGTTTTTGAAAGATTATAAAGGATAATG
Organism: Cynara cardunculus var. scolymus; assembly: GCF_001531365.2. Lineage (NCBI taxonomy): Eukaryota > Viridiplantae > Streptophyta > Magnoliopsida > Asterales > Asteraceae > Cynara > Cynara cardunculus. The sequence continues at coordinate 25,306,273 of NC_037539.1, read as the reverse complement.
TTGATTATTGTGTGAATCGGAAGCTATTTTGGGTAGGTAAGTAACATGTTGTGACAGCAGTCAAATTCGAAATCCCAGGTTATCTTTTATTAAGATTATATTAGTGTTATTGAAGGTAATTTATAAGATTAGGAGTTAGTTAGGTTAGTTTAGTTGAAAAATTTTAAGAATTTTCGGCAGTTGCTTAGAAAGTCTGGTTCCGACCCGTAATTATCTGAAACGTTAGGTACAGTGTCAAATGCTCTAATTTATATCCAATTTATATAAAACACTAAGTTTTAGTGTTTTAAATGTAAAACCTTTTTATTTAAATGAATTTAGTCATCATGGGTTTATAATTTGAAGAAAAATGTCAAAATTGAGAAAAATGGCATTTTAGCATTTTGGGCTTAAGTTTAATAAATATATATATATATATATATATATATAGAGAGAGAGAGAGAGAGAGAGAGGATGGGCTTGGGCTCCCATGGCTGGCCCCCCCTCCTATACCCACATATAAATACCATAATTTTTCCACTTACAACTCATTATCTCATTTCAAAATTCAAACTCCCTCTCCTCTCTCTCTCTCCCTAAAACCCAAGGGTCACTTCGAGTTAACATCATCATCCTCCATCTCATTCAGCCGATTTTCAACTTAATCTTCATCATTTTGGCAAGAGTTTTGAAGATATTTCATCCATTTCATCCACAAACAAGGTAATACACTCATCTCTTTCTTTTTCTTGTAAGTTTTGGGAGAAAACCCCACTTTTTATGCACTCTTCATCTTCTATCTTCTAAATTCCRAAAATSTTGAGTTTTAAGGAGAGATTATACACCAAAAACATGTAAAAATGTTTATATGATGGTGGTAATCTATGACCCAAACATTAGAACTCAAAAAGATAGGTAAAATCATGATTTTATGTGAGTTTATTTCTTAAAAATCTTATATTTTGGTGCTAACAGATTATGTGCATGTGCACCAATCGTCCATATTTTGTAAATGGCTTGTCTAAATATTATGAGGTTTCTTTTAAAAGTTTATTTATTGAGTTGGGGTTGCAATGCATTTGGTTTCACTCAAAAACATTGAGTTTTGACCCCCCAAATGCTCAAAACATTGTATATATGTATCTGAGAGTTTTTCAGTAGGTAAACCCTAMTTTRAACAGTCATAACTCTCTAGATAATCATCCAAAATTGTTGCTTTTTCTTCTGGATGTTAGTTTAATGAGTTACCTTTCAAATGCCACTGATTTCACTCAATATTGTGGTGATTTGAGATTTTAAATACTCAAAATAAGATGAACATGCAATCTGTCCGATTTTGACAGATTTGTCTATATATGTTCCATCGACCATATCTCTCTCATAACTCAATGAAAAAGAATGATTCTTCTTTTGAGAGTTAATTTTGTGGGTTTTCTCCTACATTCAAGTGGAATCACATAAAATTATGGAGTTTTGATCTCCAAGCACCTAAAACTCTATAGGTCTGCAAACTGTGAAACCACTAGTAGGTAACTCTTACTTTGAATGTTAATATCTTTATATTTACTTGTTCTCAATGTATGATTCTTCTTCTAAAACATTCGTTTATGAGTTAGGATTCATTTGAATCCAGTTTCACTAAAAAATATGATGTTTTGAGGCATGAACCTATTTATTTAAGTCAAGTGTGCAATCTGTCAACTAATGACAGATGTGTGCATGTGA
>NC_037539.1:25291077-25304469 GCF_001531365.2 Cynara cardunculus var. scolymus | reverse complement strand
AATATATTATGCATAATTCTACCAAAATTCTCTTAACCCAATTTGTACGAGTTAACGAAACACGGATATTATAAACTTCCTTCACTTGCTTTCCAGATCTGCTTTTAGATTTCTTCTCCTTTCTCTCAGATACAAGAGCCAAAGGATCAGCAACTTTCTTTTCTTTCTTCTTAGCATTTCGGATTTCCAAAACATCTTGCTCGTTTTGTTTCAAAGTTTCATAAATTTTATGAAAATCAATATCAGATAACTATTTATTGAATCTGATATGATTGGCAAATGGTTTCCACTCTGACTGGAGATTGTTAAGAAACTTAACATTAATCTCTATTGTCGTTTTAGAAATTCCATTCTTTGTCAGTTCATTTAGCAGTCTGGCAAGCCTGTGGTAAACATCATCAAGACTTTCACCTTCTTTAGTCTTGAATTCTTCGTATGCTGAAATACAATTAGTGATTTTCAGTTGAGTTCCYMYWTTCGAACCCATCATTATCTTTTCGATTTGAACCCACATGCTGTGACCTGATGATTTATGACTGTCAATACTTGTGTAGATATCATTAGTCAGTGCTTGCAACATATAAAATTTGCACAACACATCAGCATGAGCTCTCTCCTTTTCTTCAGATGAATATTGATGCTTCAGTTTAGGAATTTTCTGTGCAGGTAAGCCTACTATTACATCAGCTTCAACCTCTATGAAGAATTCAGCAGGACCTTCCATTAAAGATTTTATGATTAGATCTCCTTCTTTCATTCTCTCAATAAAAATCAGGAATCTGTCTCTATAGTCACCACGAAACAGAATAGGTGGCTTGGTATTAGTACCAATAGCCATTGCTTCTCGTGAACTCATCGTATCAAATTGTATGAATTAGGATCAACTGCAGTTCAAAGTTTGAATTAAAGAATTAGTTTACAAAAATATATCTGATAATATGTAAACAAAATTTTGCACTCATTCAACACTTAGTACAAATTATGCACACACACTTATCCGAATTAGTAATCCGGTCAAGTTTATCCGGATTGAAAGTGCGGTCAACAAGATAGAATATACAACAAGTTATTCGGATTAGAAGTCCGGACAACAAGCAAAATTATATCACTCAAATACTTAACCAGATTTTAACAAAGAATTCACAAATCACACGGATTATGCAAAATCAAATACGGATAAAGCACAAAAATCAATTTGATTTAAAAATCTCAAATTGGAGGTTTTCAACACTTAGTCAAAATTCCAAAATGAAGATCGGAACGTAAAAAGTCAACAAGTCAATAAGTCAATGGTCAACTAAGTCAACAAGTCAAAATACGTATAAGTCCTTTTAAAAATAAATCGATGAAAAGTCAACAAAATAAATCGATCAAAATCAACATCCGTTCAATCACCAAGAAATATACGATCAAAGATATAAATCGCTCAAGTAGACAAATTTATCAAGTCTTACCAAGCGGATTGATTAAATCGTTCATTAAATCGCACAAACCTTTAACGACTTACCAGTCGGATTATGTAAATCGGTCACAAATCCGTTCAAGTTACTTAGACTTACCAGCCGGATTGTTTAAATCGCACACTTTGATTTTAAACAAGTTTTAAACCAGTTTTTGAGCATTATTGCGTTATTAATCGGTTTTTGAGCATTATTGCCTGAAGTATCGTTTGATAAAGAACCTTATCAATTAAAGAGGTGTTCAATAACCCTTTTCATCGCTTGAGAGCTTGTGCAATATCTCTCCTGCACAAAGATTGTACGATAACTTTTGTTCACCGCACACTTTGTGTTCGTATTTCTTGCTTAATCGTTTATAATTGATAATCATACAAGTCATTTCTTTGTTGTCCGGTAACCATTTATGTTGAGCGATGATAAGCTTTGTCCGATAACAAGCTTTGTCCGATAACCTCAACTTGTTGTCCAATAAGCTATCTTTTCATTGTCCGATATCTTGTTTGTCGTGTTGTGAGAGATAAGAAATATGTTTGGAATTTTGTTAAGTGTCAAGAATTTCTTTGCGATTTTCAAATCCAGTCGTAGTTTTTTTTCTGAAAAGATCAAATTCAAGTCTATTCTTTGCAAAAATGTCTAAAGACATGTTGATTATTGGTTCAGATTTCAAGCATCTGGTTCTTGCTATTGGCGAATATTTGCAATGGAAAGTTCGGATGATTCATTTTCTTGAAAATAAAGATGAAAAGTTGATGCAATTCATCACGAATGGACCTTACATTAGTTACATGGATATACCTGAATAGACAACTACTGAAGGCATTGTTATTCCTACGTCAAAAAGAAAGAAAGATCATTAGTATCTTACTAAAACTAAAAAAAGCAAAAAGTCTTGATTGATAAGAAAGCATTGACTAACATGCTCATGGCAATTCCGAATGAACTGTTCAATAGAATAGATAATTACGGATCTGCAAAAGAACTTTGGGATGGGCTTGAAAAGCATATGCTTGGTAATGAAAAATTTGTCCTAACTAGGATGAACCAGTGTATTAGTGCTTATGAAGGGTTCAGGGTTAGAGAGAACGAATCAGTCATTGAATCCTACAATAGGTTCAATGTGATTCTGAATGATTTGAGAAGAAATGGAATTTAGAAATCCATGTATGAGATCAATTATAAGTTTCTGAAGAATCTGAAGTCAGAATGGAATACTCTCGCAGTGAATTTGCAGATGAATAAGAATATATCTGAAGAAGACATTCATGATTTGTATAGTATCTTGTTTGAACAAGAGGAGACTGTGAGAGAATTAGTGAATGAAAAGAAGAAGGTTACTGACTCCTTGGCTCTGCTTTCTAGGAAGCAAGGGAAGAGCAGAACTGAAGCTAAAAACTCAAAGTCTTTGAAGACAAAATTGTCAGAACAGTTAGAAAGTGAATCAACTAAAGATTCCTCTGCAGATTCTGATGACGACATTCGTGAGTTTTCCAAGAAACTTTCCTTGCTGACCAAGAAGTTTCAGAAGAGATTTGGAAAGAAAAAAATTGTAAAGTATGATAAGAGCAAAGGGAAGGAAGTCGCAAGAGAAGGCTACTAAAGCCAGAGACAAGAAGGAGACAAAGGTTGAAGAAAGCAGATGTTTCAACTGTGTGAAGCATGGCCATTTTTATCAAGGACTGTCGTTTCAAAAAGTTCAAGGATTCCAATTATTATCTCAAGAAGGCTCATCTTGCAAAAGCCCTTAAGGACAACAAAGCCTTGGTAGTTGATGAACAGAGTTGGCTGATAGATTCATCAGATGGTGAAGCGACACACTTTACACAAGTTAATATATGCTTAATGGCAAACACTGGGGTAGAAAGCTCATCATCTGACAATGAATCTGAGGTACAATATTCTTTGAATGTAGAACTAATGAAAGAAATTGAAAATGTGAATGTTGAATTTAAAATATTAAAAGAAAGACTAAAAGGTGAAAGAGCTTTAATGCTTAAATTCAGAGAAGAAAGTTGTGGTTACAAGTGTCTTAGTGAAGGTTTGAAAGAATAGCAGGAAATCCTGAGATCTAAAAAGACTAAAATTGAAAATAATTTTCAATTGCTTAAAAAGAAATTTAGTGAAGTAGAGTGCGAAAGGGATAATATTCAATTAAAGTTTGACAAGATTTTTATAGAAGAGGAAATCTTTATGACAAAGTCAAACAGTTGGAAGATATAAATTTTAAAAGAGACTAATCTGTACAAACTCTGAAGATTTTAACCAATAAACCCAAAGATAAAAGATTTTTTTATCCGCAAATGGGTTTAGGTTTTCAGGAAAAGGATACTTTGAAAAAGGCCCCGAAGTCTTTATATGATTTTGATCAATGGGGGTCAGCTAAATTTGTCATTCCGTTTGTTCGGGAAATATTTGTCAAATCAGAATCACTTATTTTTAACAAAAGTGATACTGATAAAACTGATGAAGAAAATTTTGATAAAGCAAATTTTAAATTAGTTGAGTTAAAAATACGATGATTTAAATTCAAGCTATGAGATAAGAGAAATTATTTTTTCACATACCGAGCTTGAATCGTTGTATCCCACTGAATCTTTACAAAATAAAACTTCATCTGTTTTTGAAACACCTTCTGAGAAATCTGAAAACTTTCTGAATTTGTTGAAACTATGACTCCTAAAATCTTTGAAAATCTTTTAAACGAGTCAGATTTAGATTCTGAAACTGAGGTGGTATATGATTCTGACAAGACCGAACAAATTTTTAAACAAGATTGGACTGTGCATTCTAATCCTGAGTTTGATTCTAATTCGAAAATATATGTTTTAAAGAAACAATTCGCAGAGCTTGAAGAAGAACTTAAAGTTGAAAAAGAATTGCATCTTAGTTCTTAGAATGAATTTCTGACTAAATCAAGTGATTTTGAAAGACAAATTTTAGAGTTAACCATGCGCCTGGTTTGTAGAGACAAACTGCATGCGTTTAACTTAGAAAATATTTCGGATCTTCAAAATGAATTGAGTTCTTGTTTTGACGACCGAACTCAGATTATGAGTAAAATCATTAAGTTTGAGAAGGAAATTAAAACATCTTCAAGTTCAGTTGATAAAACTTTAAAAGATGTTTAGATTGTTTCTAAATCCAAATCCACTGTTCTTGACAATAGAAATCTTTCTAATAGTATTTTTGAAATAGGAAAGTCTTTTAATGTAAAAAAATCAAAATATTTTTAAGACTTCTCCCAAACCTGACAAATTTGTACTAAATGGTAAAACTGAATCTTTATCTGTCAAGCGTTCTACTAATTCAAAATCTTTTTCTATGACAGAGTTGCTCAAGATTGGCAAAGATTGCAAGAAGATATCTTCACAGAAGAAATTTAAAGAAGTTTCCAATATTTCTTCTTCTGTAAAGAATTTTAATGTCAATAAAGATAGTTGCAATTGAAATCCTTTGAAATCAAAATGTAATGTGGATTCAGATTTGAAGAATGTTAAAAAATTCTCTCATCCAGATCTTTTATTCGTTGCTAAATATCATATACATTGCAATTACTGTGGCTCAAACTCTCTTGTTGTCAATACTAAATGTAAGAAGTTTTTAAGATCAAAGGACTCTAACTCAGACATTTCATTAAAGTTAAAAGCTTTCAATGGTCCTCCAGTCTATAAAAACAAAAGTGCTTTAAAGAAAGACATTTCAAAAGCTCAAAAGGAAGAACCATATTTTGTGAATATAAAATTTGTTTGGAAGTGGGTTCCTAAGGCTAAATATGAATGGCACATTAAATAAATATCTTCAAATGTTATTTCTAATCCACCTGGACCCATTTGGAAATGAGTACCTAAATCTTTGTGATTGTTTTTGTAGGACTGTCATGTGTGGTATATAGACTCCGGATGCTCCAGATACATGACATGACATGTGCACTTTCTAAGTGAGTTTAAAGAAAATTCTGGCGGAACAGTCCCATTTGGGAATAAAGAGAAAGGTTTTGTAAAAAGATATGACACATTGTCAAATGGCACAGTTACGATCAAGAAGGTCATTTATGTCGAAGGATTGGAGCATAATCTTTTTAGTATATAGCCATTTTTGTGACAATGGATTTCATTAATGGTTGTGCCATAGTTGATTCTGAAGGGATGGAAGTTATTCATGCTGAACGATACGTTAATCTGTATGTTGTAAATTTTCCAACTCTGACTGCTTCTCGGCCTATCTGCTTAATCTCTAAAACAACAAATAAAGACAGTTAGACATGGCATCACATATTATCCCATCAAAACTTCAAGGATATCAACAAGCTTGTAAGCAGTAATCTTGTGATTGGTCTACCAGAACTCAGATTTGATAAGAATTCTCTTTGTTCTGCATGTGAAATGGGAAAGATTACAAGAAGTTCTCATAAAGCTAAATCTGTTTCATCTTGTAAATCTCCTCTTGAAGTGATTCACATGGATCTGTGTAGACCAATGCGGACTCAATATTTGGGTGGCAAAAAGTATATTTTGGTGATGGTCGATGAATATTCCAGATATACGTGGCTAGAGTTTCTTAAAGCCAAGTCTGATGCGCCGGAGTTGATTATCGCATTCATCAAGCACATTCATGTTCTTCTACAACTTCCAGTTCAAAAGATTCGAAGTGACAACGTCACTAAATTTACGAATGAGACCCTTCAAAGTTTTCTTAACTCTGTTTGGATTTCTCATAACTTTGTGTTGTTCGAATGCCGCAACAAAATGGAGTTGTTAAAAAAAGAAATTGGACTTTGGTTGAAGCTGCTCGTACAATGCTAGCATATTCTGGCTTACCTCTGTATCTGTGGACTGAAGCCGTCTCTACTGCATGCTTCACGCAAAATAAAATGATCATTGTCAAAAGATTTCATAAAACTACTTATGAGTTTATTAAAATCACAAGCCTAACGTTAAATTCTTTCATATTTTTGGAACAAATGCTTTGTGCTTAATGATCGAGACAATCTCGGGAAGTTTGATAAAAAGGCAAAAGAAGGCTACTTCATTTGATATTATCTCAAGTCAAAAGCCTTCCGAATCTACATCAAACAGACAAATATTGTCATTGTAAACATAAATGTTTGATTTGATGAATTGTCGACTTCTGAACAACACGGTTTAGGACTCAATCTACAACTGCTAGCTTCTACACTAACACGACAATGAATTCTGACTCTACTGTTAGATAAAATTTAGATTGATTGTTTAAAGATGCATTTGATTTAACTTGGGATATTCCTACAGATTTTGAAATATTTGATCTATCCAAAGTGAATGAACTAGTGGTCCCGATTCCACAAGTTACACAACTCTCTAGAGCATCTGAAGCTGGTTGTTCATCCTAAAATTGTTGAAGATACTGAATTTGATCTTGTTCAAGCTGAGGCACGGACTCAATTTGAGATTGTTCAACCCGATGTTGATCAATCTGAGTCTTCTTTACTTGCTGACGAAGCTGAACACTTTAAGATACAAGCTGAAATTGAGACAGAAATTCAAGCCGTAATCGACGAGTATGATGATCAGAACAACTTAATTGATGTTCAACCCTTACCTTGAACTCACAAATGGACAAAAGATCATCCCCAGACACAAGTCATTGGTAATGTGACTTCAAGAGTGCAAACACGATCTGCTACCGCAAACGAGTTTCTGTTCGTATACTTTCTCAGTGCTATAGAGCCAAATAAGCCATCTGAGGCATTGCAAGATCCTATTTGGATTAATGTTATGCAAGATGAACTTTGAGAATTTGAATAAAACCAAGTTTTGAGACTTGTACCGAGACCAAAGAATAAACCAATCATTGGTACAAAATGTGTCTACCAAAACAATTTAGACGAAATGGGAATTATGGTGAGAAACAAAGCGCGATTGGTTGCCAAAGGGTACTGTCAACAAGAAGGAATAAATTATGACGAAACCTTTGCTCCGGTTATTTGCATTGAAGCCATCAGAATATTTTTGGCATATGTTGCTCACAAGAACTTCAAGATTTACCAAATGGATGTCAAATCAGCATTTCTAAACGGTATTCTTCATGAAGAGGTTTACATGATTCATCCAAAAGGCTTTGTTGATCCTCAAAATCCAGATCATGTATATGTCCTAGACAAGATGCTTTATGGTTTAAAACAAGCACCTAGGGCATGGTATGATACCTTAACTCAATTCCTACTCAAATATGGTTTCAAGAAAGGTACGATAGATACTTTGTTATTTCTGAAAAAGCAAGGTAAGCATCTGATCTTGATACAAATTTATTTTGACGACATTATTTTTGGTTCTACAAATCCTAGGTTTTGCAAGAACTTTTCATACATCATGCAATCAAAATTTCAAATGAGTATGATTGGTGAGTTAAATTTCTTTCTTGGTCTTGTAGTAAAACAACTCCCCAATGGCATATTCATAAATCAATCTAAATATGTTAAAGATATTTTGAAAAAGTTTAATATGTTTGAATGTTCTTCAATAAAGACTCACATGGCTACTGGAACTTTATTAGATGCAAATTTATTTGGAAAATATGTTAATCAACAAAATTATTGTGCCATGATTGGATCTTTATTATGCTTACGTCAAGTAGACCAGATATAATGTTTGTAACATGCTTTTGTGCAAGATATCAGGCTAATCCAAAAGAGTCACACCTTGCTACGGATAAAAGAATCCTAATATATCTTACAGGCATACAAAATTTGGGCCTTTGGTATCCGAAAGATTTTGGTTTTGAGCTAATTGCTTTTACAGATTCTGACCACGCATGTTGTAAACTGGATAGAAAGAGCACTTTTGGATCATGTTAGTTCCTATACGACAAACTAGTCAGTTGAATTTCAAAGAAACAGTACTGTATTTCAACTTCTACTGCAGAGACAGAATATGTCGCAGCAGCCAATTGTTGTTCACAAGTTTTGTGGATGAAGACACAAATCCAAGACTACAGATACACTTTCAATAAAGTCCCTATCAACTTTGAATCCAAGAGCACAATTACAATAACTATTAATTCAGTTCAACACTCTAAGACCAAACACATAGATATCAGGTATCACTTTATCAAGGATAACATTGAAAAAGGATCAATTGAAATGCATTTTGTACAAACAGATTTCCATCTTGATGATATTTTTATAAAACCTCTCGATGAGAAAAGGTTTTCATTTTTAGTAAGCAAGTTTGGGATACTAAATCCGTCTATATGAAGATTTGATCCATCTGTTAAGGGGGAGTTTGAGTTTGAGCATGTGTGTATATCTAACTTTGATTCTGATCTTAATGTTCTTAACTGTCATATTCTAACCACTTGTTTGAGATTATGAGTTGTATTCTCAAAGGGGGGCACATCACAATATATCTGATCTAACGTCATTCTCAAGTATATCATTCTAATCTTACTATTCATATGCATAGAAGGACAACTTCTGTGTATATAAAATGTTTTCTAAATGTTCAAACCACTTCTTTGAACTCAAAATGATTTTATCATTCTAAGAAGTGTGACTTTAAATGTTTTTCATTTTAATTTTCTGTTTGAAATGAGTACTTTTTCTAATCAGATATTTCTTCGAGTCAATACTTGATTCATCTGTTCTTCAAATTATTATTATTACGTCTCTAAAATGCAAAATATTTTCGGTGATAATACGTTCATTAGTAATCGACTTTGTTTTTCAGAACTCATTGAGTATCATTCTTCGATTGATAATTGTTGATTCTTTGATTGTTAAACATTTCTTAATTCTTTAAATTACTAATCTGTAATTTTGTTCTTACAAATCTTCGTTCATTTCTCTCTATATTCAAAAATCAGATTATGAATAATTTTTGAATCACTCCTTGAATATTTTTCATGTGCTGAATTGCAATATTCTTTTTGATCAAACTCTTGTGATCAATTGAGCTTAAATTGAACACATTTTTCATTGTGCTTATCTGTAAAATCTTAGGAGGGACTGAGTGCTTATCAGAAATACCTCTACGGTCTATTAGAACCGATAGCCTTACTGAAGAGGTCAACCATATTGAGTGAGCTTAACTGCATATGGGTTTGTGTGCTGAGATTAAAAATGAAAAAGAGAGGGATAGTTGAAGTGAGCTTAATAGAATTGATGAGAGTTGCATCCAGGATTAAAAGAATATCAGAATCTTGATCCATCCATTATAATCCGAGAAAACCGCAAAATCTATTAATTCTCAAATCTTTCGAGACTAATATTGAAAAAAAGGCAAAACTCAGGCCAACTCTTGATTATAACCCCACTAACTACTCATTTATCTCTTAAAAGATAAGTGTTTCATTAACACTTGGGGCACGTAGCTCATTATCTATCGGTTTCTCATTTGGAGTTAACTGATATTGAAAAAGAAGGATATATGTCCTCCCCTTCAAATCTTTTTTATCAGTAATCGACTCTGATAAATTTGTGTAGTCCATATTGTTTATCTTTTTGAGCTTAAATTGAAGCATTTGTTGCTTTATCATTTCTACACTGCACAAATTTTATAGAATATATGTTATTCTATCATAACATTCATGGGTACGTTTTTTTAAAGTTATCAATGATTGAATTGAAGTCCTGGTGAGATGAACATTAAAAAGTTTCATATATGAAGTACATTCGTTGTATTGAATATATATTTTATATTCACAGGTCAATCTTTTTATAAAGATTGAAAACAGGTTCATTAGTTGAATTTGGTTCTTTCCCAAAACTTCTTAATCTAAAACGATTAATTAAGCGGATTTGTGAACATTTGCTTAAATTTCTATGAATTGACGGTATTCTTTCAAAATCATTCATTTCAAAGTATGAAGTTAATGTTCCTCATTATCATCATAAGGGGGAGATAATAATGGATAAAAATGAATGGAGGAGTAGTCATAGAAATCAATGAATCTTCCTGAGTCATTTCTGAATATTGGGGAAGTTATCTAAGTTTTGAAGGAGTAAAGATAATTCTGAAGATTATTGTACTGCAATGATCAGGGGGGGGGAGGGGGTGAATGTGAAGATCATATTGTCTAAAAGAAAAGGGGGGAGATTGCTCAAAAGCTTTTTGTATCTTGTTTAAAGGAGAGATGTTGAAAAGAATTATATTTGTCAAGTTCAAGGGGGGCTGAAAATTTTCAATTGTTGATTAAAGATTGGGGAGATTGTTAATGTTTGGGAGAGGTTGTTTAAAGTTTGTTAAAGAGTGAAGATTGTCAAAGATAGGGGGAGTTTGTATCATTTCTGAAGATTGATGAAAGATTTCAAAGAAAGAAGATTTCAAATTATTATCTAGAATGAATTCTGAAGATCGTTACTGTTAAAGCTGAAAGCTTAAAGATCTGAAGAATTTGTTGTTTTGGACTTGAATCCAAAGGGGGCGATTGTTGGGCCAAAATGTTGTATTCAAATCTCGTGCTTAAAATTGTTTCAGTTGCTTTGTAATGGTAGTATGTTTCTTTTGAATTAGTTGTTGCTATAAATAGAAAGTGTTAGTTGCTGGTTGGTAATTAGAGCAACACAGAATATTTCATACGTACACATTTGTGAGAGAGATACTGTTGAGAGAATCTGTGTGATTAAGAACACTTTGTACTCAAGTTTATGAATGACATGTTCACTGTTTCATCTTCAATCTGTGTTCTTGATTAATTGTATTGGATTGATTGTTTAAGACTTGAATCTGGGATCACAATACTTTTACAATCATAGATATAGGGTCTAACAGAATAACCATGTTGGGAAGTGGAACGTTATAATATTATTTAAAGAATGCATCCATAAGTTGAACGTAAGAATCATCATAGATGGAAATAAGAAGAAGGAACTATGAAACTCATAAGGAAAACTCAGATTTATCCTAAATTTGGTGGTGGTTAGTTAAAAGCATCTGTATGAAAAACTATGTATTAATAACTTGTACCTTATGCATATAAACTTGTAATTCATAGTTGCATAAAAGAGTTATGTATTATGCTTGGTGGATCATAATTAAGAGTTTAGATGTAAATATATTATAAGGTAGTATTGATATATAGGGAGGTTCAGACCTCATGAAAGAACTCTAAATAAATTAAAAACTAGAAAACACCTTATCAGCCGTCAGATTAGATGATCTAATGGATAGATTAAATGGACGATTACAACAATATTTTTTAAATTAAAAAAAGTCACCTTCGTTGTTTTTAATTCTAAAAAGACAAAAAATAAACAAAATTCGAGCGAAATGAATTACACAAAAAACGATCATAATTTTCTTATTAATTTGACATCCATATTGATATACTTTTTCATCCATTTTTTCGTGGTTTTTTCGGTTTTTCATTATTACACATTTTTCCTTAAGTTGTCCATATATATATATATATATATATATATATATATATATAGGGACTCATTCATTTGTTTAACCCGATAATTGGTATTAACTATGTTAACTGTAACACCTCAATCCACACATTGCATGTAACATATACTTCATATACAATAAATACATGTTTATACACCACATAAGTCCCTTAGTACAAGAATCTACCAGTACTGAATACATGGTCCAAAAATTCAAAATACAATTCTTGTACTATTCCACATTCTTCTAACAAAACTATACATAGCATAGTCAAATCTTCATGTAGATATGCATATAGGGAATTATCACATTTTTCCCTTCCCCTTACCGTCTGCACTTTCTACAATACATATTTAAAATCACAAAACGAGGGTTAGACCGAAAGGTCTAGTGAGTTACCCTTTTTATGTTATTGCAGGGTAAGAATCACCAAATCTTTATGTAAAACATCTTTTCATATATATAACAAATATATAAACAAGTAAGAACATAATTACCAGTACTTTTCCACTCTAGCCGAGCATCCAACTTTCAATTAACATATCTAAAACTCAAACTGGTTTCTCATAATGCCACTTTTAAACCTTTTCAATTAACACAAGGTTTATTTAAAGCTTTAGGCCAAACCTCTTATTTCCTCCTCAATAACATCCAGACTATGATTTCCAATAAGAACTCTAATTCTAAATTCTTAAATCACAAAAAAATAAAGATTCCAAATCACAGTAATCTTATAGGATATAATAGTAAGAGTTATATTATACATTACACAGAAATATGCCACCCTTATATTCAAAGGTACACCTCTCCTTGATATGCCACCCTTATCCCATGGTACACCTCTCCTTGATATGCATCCCTTATTTCCTCATCAAAACTTTTACAAAACAATTCCAATTAGAACAGACAGACCGCAGTCATAAATGTTCTAATGGAATATCATTAGTTCAAAATCATTTTTATCAAAATTCCCATTCTTTTTACAAATATATTAAAAATGACAATTGTATAAATAATACATAAGTCAATGCACAAATCCGGTCAATACAGACTTGGCCGGACTTCATCTCCGGTCAATATAGACTTGGGCGGACTTCATCTCCGGTCAAGCCTTGGCCGGTTTACCAAGTCCGGACAATACTGCAACTTGTCCGATTATCAAATCCAGACAACACTATTCATCGTCCGGTTTGCTAATCCGGACACCAAATCGCCCAATGCCTTGTTCGATTTACCACTAAACCGGTCAACACAACATAAGATCTTAATCGATTTATAAATAAACCGGTCACCCTTTGATCGTATTCATACTTCTTCGGTTAAAACACTTAACATAAATTCAAAGTTCATAAATCGCTCAACACATAAACCGGCTAATACATTAGTCGGAATACCCTTAAACCGGTTGAGACTATGTCCGGTTTATGTCTAATCCGGTCAGCCTTTGTCCAATTTACTTAAATCCGGTCACCTTTTGTCCGATTTATATGCCAACCAAGTGATAAATTCCTAACACAATCAATTATGAAATTTTAAAGCATTTAATCACTCACCTTTAAAATCTTTAA
>NC_037539.1:25275606-25290977 GCF_001531365.2 Cynara cardunculus var. scolymus | reverse complement strand
AATTGCCATAAACATGTAGGAATGGTGATAACAGGCAAGAAAACTTAAGCTATTATAGATTCAAAACAACAAAAAGAGAAGATGAAAGAATACTCAAGAAATTGGCGATATATGTTTGGCAAATAAAACACCAATTGCCTTAGGCTGTGAGAACCATGAATTCTTGCTAAACGCCTACGCGTAGATTTGACAAAGTCAAGGTTCAATGAGTCGACTAACTCCAAGAAACTCTATAGACATTTAAGCATAAGAAGAAATCAGAGTCATTGGGACCAAACTGCAGTCGAACAACAAGCAATTCATTAGAGTATTTTTCAAGAAAATTAAATCTGCTGCCAGAAAGATCGTATCGATAGAAATTAATCGATTTGGCTCTGATATCACTTGTTATAGCCCAGATCCGACAGTAGAACAATTTAATAAGGAAATTCAAGAGAAATTTGTAGAAGGAGAAGATGAAATAGAAATCGACGGCGCTTTCTTTGTTGAATGAAAATTACAAACTCTCAAGAACCCTAATCGACTCTCATAAGATGTATCTGAATCTATGTGTTTACAATGAATTCTCTATTTTGCTCTCGTACACTTTTCTTTACCTGAAACACTACTATATATAGGCATAACTCCATGATAATCTGAATAGGAATAGCCTTATCCAAAATAGGATTAGCCTTATCCAGATTAGGATTCTGAAGTTAGTCGTCTTGAAGAACCAGAGGATAAACTAGAGGATAGACGACCACAGAAGCTCTGTTACTCCAGAGGCTCTGTTCCTCCAGAGGCTCGTCCTCCAGAGGCTCTGGTCAATACAACCAGAGGCTCTGGTGTCTCTGTCGTTTACAGAGGCTCTGGATCTCTTCACAGAGGCTCTGGCTTTGGTCCACTTCACAGAGGCTCTGATCCACTTCACAGAGGCTCTGGTTCAGCTTGCAGAGGCTCTGGTCCACTTCACAGAGGCTCTGGTCGTCCATACTTGGTCGATTTAGCGCAGTGGCTGGTCTTCTTTCAGACTTAGACGTTTTGGCACAGAAGCATCTTCAGATGATCCATCTTTAGCCTAGATTGCTTAATAAAACTTTTTAAGCTAATTATTATTATCAATTTGATGCTAACACCATCAGAGCACCGGGACCCCAAGTCGAAAGGCAAGGCGGTCGCTGAAGAAGGCAACTTGAAGGTACTTTTCTCATGCCCTCAACAAACCTTATTTGAATACTCTACCTCTCAGGTAGTGATCACTTCAGAGTACCAACTTCATATCCCTTCAACAACCTGCAGTCGACTGGAGTTGGTATCTTATCAACCCAACTCTTATACTCCAACAGACCAACAAATGTCTCAGCTTAAGGAGTCACTCGACCAGACTAGAGTAAAAATTTCTCTTCGTACCTCTAGTGGTGGTGAGTTTGATTTCCTTTCTGAAGCTGAAAGACTCGAGGCATTAAGGTTTGAAGAAAAGCTAGAGCTTCAAAGGAAGCAGACTGAAGACAGCTTAAAGCTGGCCAACTCTCTAGCTGCTAAAGTCCTTCCCAAGAAAAAGTCCAAGAAAACGGTGAGTGCTGTCCAAGCCCAAGCTAAACTTCTTTCTATGGCAGAAGCTGAACACAAGAAGAAGCTGAAACTAGTGGACAAGGATAAGCAATGGAGCGAAGCAAAACCGAAAAATAGACTCAGTCCCCACCCAATCATCAGCATCAGCATCAGCGGACGATCTAAAGACGGTGGAACACTGGTCTCAATGCTTATCACCAGGGACAATCTTGATGCCGTTACCGAGTACCCTTTCTACCTTAGCCGCTATGGATACAGCGAATGGATGGAAATCAGACAAGCCATTCAGCAATCCAAGTCGAGACACAAGACACTTATCGATGACACCATCAACGATCTCATCAAAAGGATGTCCAGGTATGTCAAGGTCCCTGACAGGCCAACTCTGAAGAAAGGTGGGAAGAAGAAAATAGAGCTCTCTGATCCTAATGAAGGACCATTCTTAAGGAACGAACATGAAACAAAGTTCTCCTTAGATGAAGTCCTGAAAGGTCATATGAGTACTGATATTTCTATGCTGAATCTTGACTTGCCAGATAAGGGTCCCTATACACCCAACTTTGTGCATTTTAAACCTGAGTTAGGAGTTATATTCCTTGACTATGAAGGTGAAGTCAGATTTCAGAGAATGTCAGAGCTACATCTATGTCCGATGGATCACTCGATTTATCTCTTGCTCTGGATAGATGATAGCATGCCTGGAAAAGTCGTCGATCTGAAGATACGAAGGGAATTCCTACGTCAAATAAACCTTGGTGAAAATGTACCTGATTACATAGATCTAAGTGTTCTAGAATAAGATTCTCTTTGTAACAACAATCCACTTTTCCTTTTAACTTCATGTACTATATCTTCTTTCAGTGATTATACTTATATTCTGTAAGTTCTGGACATGTATTGTAATACTTGTAATATTTTCTATGATTAATAAAATGAGTATTCCACGTACTTCACTGAAAAAGATCCCTGAAAAAAGTAATATGGACACAAGTCTATGAGTTCCGATGTTACTTTTTCCGTTCACTGACAATCTATAAGTCAGTGAATAAGCTTTCAGTTTCAGTTTCCGTACTTGTAATTTTCTTAGATATAACTTAAGAAAAATTCTCAAGCTAAAACTAACCAAACTGAAAAAGATCCCAAAATAGTAAAACGGGACATATACGTTATATGTAATTTTTCCTTAATATTATTTGATAAGATAACTTTCTTTACGTTATCTTGTTATCATCAAATAGGGGGAGATTGTTGATCCTCTCTCTCAGTAATTTGATGATAATCCCTTTTTCCTTCCACGTTGTATTTGTGTTTCTGTATTTTCAGTTCCAGTGATCATCACTGAGTATGTTCAGTGATCGTTGAAGAATTTGCATTGTAAATTCATCAGAGACAACAATACTTCAAGAAGACAACACTCACATCAAAGAACCTTCAGCGAACGTCGAAGACTGAAACTGAAGATTAGAGACTGGCAAGTACGTGATCTGAAGCGGTATTCAGTGATTACAAGCCTGACTACATATGTGTGAAGACTGCTCTAACTTCAGCGAATGATGATGAGACCTCCAGGTCATTCCAACATTTAGCGATCAAAGGAAGCTTGCTTAGCACGATTGTTGTTGTCTTGTCCTTATGCACACAAAGGACAAACCCATACCCTTGCAAAAGTTAGTACGGTACGGAGCCGATTAGTCGACTCTTTGTCCACCAATTTTAGGCAAGGATGTCTGCTAAAAAATAGTGCTTTTGTACTATTCACTATAGCAAAGGACAAGCCTTCCTCTTAAGGCTTGACACGCACTCTAAACCTACCATAGAAGTGTTTCTTCTCCATGCAGAGTGTGCACATCTCTCTGCTATCCTATTCTTACTTCAAGCATCTTCTAGCTTAAGTAAAAGATCTTCCTTTTATCAATATCTTTTCTTGTAATTGCTAAAGATCTGTGTGTATCCAAAGATTGTTTAGATAGGTTTTCTTTACCTTATCTTTTCGCAAACAGTCTTGTAAAATCTGTATTGATCTTCTCTATCAATATATATTTTAAATTTGAAAATATTGTGTTTGTATTCATCCCCCCTTCTACAAACTGTTTCTATTCTTGTAGACCCTTACGGAACCAACAGATGGGTTTTGTAATTGCAAGAGTTTGACATAGAGATAGTGGATAGAAAAGGAGTGGACAATCAACTTGCAGATCATTTGTCTAGACTAGAGAAACCTAGTGAGGACAAAGGAGAAGGAGACATCATTGAAACTTTCCCTGATGAAACAATTCTTGTGCTACAATCGAAGTCACCATGGTTTGCTGACATAGCAATTATTTGGCTTGTGGCATAAAACCTTCAGATTATACTAGCCATATGTTTAAAAAGTTTCTCCATGATACTAAATCTTATCTTTGGGATGATACTTACTTGTTTAAAATAAGTAAGGATCAAATTTTGAGGAGGTGCATCCCAGAAACTGAAGTGGCAGCAATTCTGCAGCATTGCCACCAAGCAGCATATGGAGGACACTTTGGAGGCCGAAGAACATCAGCTAAAGTTTTACAATCTGGTTTTTTATTGCCAACTCTCTTCAAAGATGACCACAATTTTGCGCAAAGATGCAATGAATGTCAAAGAAGTGGTTCAATTTCCAAAAGGAATCAAATGCCACTTAATGGGATCTTAGAAGTAAAGTTGTTTGATGTTTGGGGAATAGACTTCATGGAACCATTTCCCCCATCAAATCATTGTCAATACATTCTAGTTTTTGTTGATTATGTGTCAAAATGGGTAGAGGCTATGGCTTATGTTGCTAATAATGATAAAACTGTGGTTAAATTCCTTCAAAAGTAGATTTTTACAATGTTTGGTACCTCAAGGGCACTAATTAGTGATGAGGGTACCCATTTTGTATATAACCTGTTAAGTGGAGTCCTTAAAAAATACAACATTAACCACAAGATTGCAAATGCCTACCACCCACAAACAAATAGATTAGCTGAACTCTCAAACAGAGAAATAAAGGGAATTTTGGAAAAGGTTGTCAAGCCAAACAGAAAAGATTGGCTTTCAAGTTAGATGACGCTTTATGGGCATATAGGACTGCTTTTAAAACACCTATTGGTATGTTTCCATATAAGTTGGTCTTTGGTAAGGCTTGTCACCTCTCTTCAGAACTAGAACACAAAGCATTTTGGGCCATCAAAGAATTAAATATGTGTCCAAATGTTGCTGCCAATAAAAGAAAGTTCCAACTTTGTAATTAGAGGAACATAGGAATCTGTCCTATGAAAATGCCAAGATCTATAAAGAGAAAACAAAGAAATGACAAAAGAATTTAGCAAAGAGAGTTGAGAGCAGGCCAGCAAGCCCTTTTGTTTAACTCAAGATTAAAATTGTTTCTAGGAAAGTTCAAGTCCTGTTGGTCTGGACCATTCCTCATTCATAAAGTCTATCCTTATGGAGCAGTTGACCTAGTTAATCCATAGGACAATTCTGTGTTCAAAGTCAATGGTCAGAGAGTGAAGTTATTTAAGGATCCAGTAGAAATTCCAGAGCTATGCTATGTGAATTTAATTACCATTTGCTATAAAGCTTCAGTAGTTTTTGGACTTTTTATAAGTCCAAAATGCTCTTTTGTAAATAATTTATTTGCTTAATTTATGTTTTTAAAATAACAAGTTGTTTTTAATATTGTTATTATTTTTGTTGTGTTTTGCAGCTCTATCAGTAAAACAAGAGAATATTGAGGTCTTGTTGCAACACCTAAAAAACCATTGTCCTTGATAAAGATTTTTGAAATTTTTGAAGCCAAAAATTTAAATATGGAACAAAAGACTTGATGTCATCTTGGAATTTAATTTTGATAAAAATAAGGTCACTTTCTACTTTGTCAATAGCATGATGATACATCTCTTGTGGAGAGTACCTTATTGACATTGACATGACCTCTTGCCACCAACTTTTCAAACATCTCTATACCTTTTCATAAGGTTTGGCTTCCCAAGGCATTTTTGTTTAAAACCTCCTGGTTGAAAGTTAAAGGAAAGCTCCATAAAGTACCATTTAGATGCTTCATCCCAAGGCTTACATCATAAGCCATCATCTTAGTCCCTAAAATACTCTTTTCTTGTCTAAAAAGCCTCTTTGCAATCCAAAAACCTACTTCTCTTTTCCCTCCCAAAAACCAACTCAACTGCTTCTCTTCTTCCTTCGATCACTAACTGCTTCCTTGTTCGAAATACCGACCGATGAACGGCCATGGCATGTGTGACAAGGGCGATGGTTCGTGACCCACAACCACCGCAGACGACGGAGCAGGCGCCGACGCAAACACTAGAACTACCAGCGTCGGTGGCCCCTGTACGAACTCCGGCCTCAAAAAGACAACCAACGCGAAGAGGCAAGAAAACAATGTTGTCAAAGAAAAAAGGCGATTCTTCTACTGTAGTCATTGAGGATGACTCGCCGTCGCCACCAACAGTCGCTGTCGATTTATTCTAGGAGAAGCATCCATTGCCACTCCTCCACTTCATATGGTGCCTTCTTCTGCTCTATACTCTATGCAGACCCATTAAAGAAATCAAAGGAGATGAAGAAAACCCAAGAGCTAAATGCAAAAGAATCCCCAACATCATCCACCACCACCAAAGTTAAGGATGTGCTTGAAAGTGCACCTAAGGTATACTCCTCATCTGATAATATTCCCCCTGATGGTCTATTCACCTCTGATTCTGAGGAGGATGAGGACCTTGCCCCAAGGACACAAACAGGGGAGACATTGGATATGATTTCTGAGACTATGGCCTGTAACTTGGTAAATATCACCATTGTTGAAAGGCCTAAGAAAACTCTCTTTTTGACTGCCTCTAGAGAAGAAATAGGGGTGGAGGATGAAATGCCCCAGTTCAGTCCTCATGATCCCATCCCAGACCTCAATGAAGAATTTTTTGAGGAACAAGAGGAACCCCTGTTGTGGTGCCCTCCAAAAAGAAGAAGAAGTTAGGTAAGGCCTCTGCCAAAAAGACCAAAACAGTAGCTGAGGGACCTTCTAGAAAGAGAACAAGGTTAGGAAAAGAGAAGGTCGTGGAAAATCTTGTTGAGTCACTTATGCACTCAGAGAATGAAGCTGCAGCATCACCGCAACAGTCACCTGTACAAAAAAGAAAGAGGGTGGCAACAACCCAAAAGCCAACCACCATTCCCAGACCCATGAGAACACATAGTAGATTTGGTTCAAAAGTTTCTGAGAAGATGCTTGTCAGGTTTCAAAACAGGTTTGGTTTTCCTGATAAGGGATTTGACAGACAGAGTGTTAGGGAGTTTACCTTCATAAGAGAGGTAGTTGAATCCCATGGAATAGAACAGCTGTGTGCAGTCTCAAATTCTTACAACTTGACACTGATTAAGGAATTCTATGTTGAATTAGCAGCCAAAGTACCTCTAAGATCAAGATTAGGGGGGATTCTATCACCTTCAACTCTAAAACTATCAATAGGCTCTATGGCCTAGACCCCCCTAAGAAGAAAGATTATTCAAGAATGTTGAGGAATGCTACCAAGGAGGATTTGATTAAGGTGGCAGATGCAATAGGTAAGCCTGGGGCAGAATGGTAGGAGCATTCGAATTACATGCTTAGGACTTTTAAAGCATACAACCTCACTGCCAATGTAAATGTTTGGATCAATTTTTTGAGGCATTCCATTGCTCCTACCACTCATGATAGTTCTGTGTCTGTGGATAGGATGTTTCTTCTTTACTGTTTGATTTAAGGGAAGTCCATCAATTTTGGAAGGGTTATTGAGAGGAACATCAGGACATGTTTTAGGAGCACCATGAGAAAGATGTATTTCCCCTGTTTGATTACAAAGATGCTGATTGAGAATGGTGTTCCTCAATACTCTGAGGACCAGATGGTGAAGGAACAGGGAGAAAAGTGGAAGATAGATATGAAGACTGTGTGAAGATTGAGGGACAAGAAAGACAAGGGAAATGGAGCAAATGACACGCTCTGTCTGATGCATGACCTGCTGGCCCAAAAAAGCAGCCTTATGGACAGCCTTTTGGAACAGAGAAATGAATTCCTTGACAAGATTGATAGTTTGAAGGTTGATTTGGCTGAGAGGGTGAGGGCAACAGAGAAGAAGACCAGAGGTGACATTAAAGTGATCAAGGCTGATTTGGAAGCAAAGACAAGTGCCCAAATCAAGAAGTTGGGCAAGAAGATGAAGGATCTCAGAAGGAGAATGCAAGGTTGTTTGAAGAAAATGCTAAGTTGAGGGATGATTGCAAGAGGATGAAAAATGGCAACTCCATTTCATCTACTCTTAAGGAGTAGGACAGGTTCTATCATTCTCTCTTTAGCTTTATTCATTTATTTTCTTTCAACTTATTTTAATTTCCTTGAGTCTGGGATTGTCGTTTACACTTTTAGTTTCTTTTCTTGCAAGGAACACTTATGTTGATAATTGTCATATGCATGTATAGCCACGATAATTCTTATAGTCTAGCTACACTTTCTAATAACTTGGTATCACTAGAACTAGCTTGTTTTTCTTGGGAAAACATTTTGATCCACATCATATGCTCATCTAAGAGAGGATATAGGCCTTTGTTCTTTTCTCAATTTCTAGCCATTTGTAGCCAAAGCATAAACAGTCCCTCTATATACTTCCAATGAGGACATTGAAAACGTTAAGTTTGGGGGAGGGTACCATCATGGCTATATTGATCAAAACAACACAAAAAGTGCACAAAGTGCCTAAAGCTTTAATGCCATGTTTGAGATCTTAAACACCAAAAATGTCCCATAGGGGCAGGTGTATATGCAGTCAACAAAAGAGCACAAAATGCCAAATATTGAAAAAAAATCAATGTTGATGCAAAAAGGTGAGAAAAGGCAAAGAGAGGAAAAATATGCCAAATAAGAGTGAACCGGTGACTTCCAAGTCCTATTGATCTTAGATATATGATGTCTTGAGTATAACAAAAAGCAAATGAAGCTAGCTTATGGTTCATACTAATGGTTTGGTAGGATATGCTTAACTGGGATTTATGAAAGCTATATACTGCATTTTTGGTATAATCAACATGTAGTGTGCACTTACTGCCATTTCTTGCAAAATTTTCAAAACTGAGTCATTTTTAGTTGTCTTTTGGTTGCTTAGGGACAAACAATAGTTTAAGTTTAGGGGTGTGATAAGCACTAATTATTTAGTGCTTGAACACCATTTTCTTCTCTTTTCGATAGGCCATTTTCTATTTATATCCCAACTTTAAGTCATTTTATTCCTTTTCTTTGTTATAAAGCAAAAATGAATGATTGACCTGTTTCTGTTAGATAATGGACTAATCTGGATTTATTTTGGACAGGTTGAAGTATTTGATGTTGTGGGAATGTTGCAACATGACCTGATAGTGGAGAAATAGAAGAAAAAGGACTAGGAGTTGACTGACATGATAATGGCTGACTTTTGAAAGACTTCTTATATTTAGGACAATTGTTTATTTTGTAATTAGTTGGAACTTATTGGCTAATTTAGTTGCATTAAAACTCTAAGTTTTACTTTATTGTACTAATGGTTACTTTAGAACTAAGTTGTTGTGAATTGTTTGAAATACCCTCATCTCATCTCTAGTATAAATAGAGATATTGGAGTTAGTTTTTAGATCATCCTCTCCTTCATTTCTTAAGTAGTTGTCTTACTACTTGAAGAACACTTTCTCTCTAAGAAATACTAGTATTCTTTTGGCTAATCTCAAGCTTTCTTTAAGTTGCTTTCTTTACTTGCTCTTAATATTCCGTCATTTATTTATTAAGCTTACTTGCATTTTATTTACGTCATTTATTTATTACATTTTTCGTATTTTATTTTCCGTCATTTACTTTCCGTTATTTATTTTATGTCTTTATTTATCGTACTTTATATATCTTGCAATTTACTTTCCGTCATGAGTAGCTAAATTTCTTAGCTAGGGTGTATGACGGAAAGGGTGAGTTTGTAAATCAAAATAAGGTAGACCCTTTTATGTAACAACAATGTTTCATTGTATCATTTCAAGTTTTATAAAACCAATGACACTTCTTGACGAGTTGATCACTGAAAAGTGTTAAAGTGCCATGGACTCTAAGCTAAGCCATTAATTGCACGTCAATTTGGATGATATGAGAAGTAGACTTGAGAGAGTTGCTAACAAAGAGATTTGTTATCCATATTTTCTAAATTGTTAATTCTCGATAGGTTGATCACTTTGAAGTGCTAAAGTAGAATGGACTCAGAGATGAACCATTCAAAATACGTCAACTTGAATGATATGGGAATCCACTCGAGAGAGTGATTTTCAACAAATATATTTGTTTATCCATATATTTTTAGGACACCATTTGTTACTTTTACTAATCCGGATACCTCATAGAGATATGGATTGAAAGCTATAATATCAATGCGTTGGTGAAGTCCGAGAGGAATACCTTCAAAATAAATGGTGAAAATAGTTGTTACTAATTGTCTGTTGAAGCAATTTGTCAGCATGGTTTCATGTTGTAGCGTTTTGACAGCATTGGTCTACTGGAAATAGTATTTACATCTTACTCTAAGTCATACACCTGGTTTGCTTTTATTATCTGTTATTTCCTGTTAATTATTAGTTGTGTTAACTCTGTTCAAATCAAAGTATTCAAATTCACCTTCTGAAATCATTTTCTTAATATTACTTTCATCTAAACTTTTACTACAATCTCTATGGACGATATCCGGTAATTGTACCACTTTATTACTTGAAAGACGATATTGGGACTAATTGTATACTTGCTTTTGGTCCTGGTTGTAAGTTTGTGGTGTGTTAATACGAACCCGATCAACGTCATACTACTATGACGATTTTGAAAATTAATGTTATTGTATGTTATGATATGGTGACGGTTTTAAATAATAAACGTTAAGGCACGTCATTCTATGACAAAATTTTTGAAAAATAAATATCATTGTATGTCATGCTATGATGATAATTTTGAATAATAAACGTAGATCATTTTCTGGTGACTGTTTTGTATAATAAATGCGACTGTACATTACCATGTGATTATGTTTTGTAAAATAAATGACATCATATGTCATGTTACGGTGACGGTTCTGAAAAATAAATGCCACCTGTATGGAGTACTACAGTGACGATTTTGAAAAAAATAAACGTCAATGTATATCCTGATATGGTGACAGTTTTGGAAAATAAACGTTAACTTATGTCTTGATACAGTGACGATTTTGAAAATAAGTGTAACTATATGTCATGCTGCTGTAAAGGTTTTGAAAAATTAGAGTCATCGTATGTCGTGCTACTGTGAAGGTTTGACAAAAAAATGTTATTGTATGTCCTGATACAATCACCATTGAAATATAAAAGTCATCATATGTCATGCTAAGGACCTATGGTGACAATTATGAAAAGAAAGTCATCGTATGTCATGGTATCGTCACAATTTTGAAAAATAAACGTGATCATACACTACAACAAAATTGAGTTTATAGGACACCTCCAATCTCTAAGTGTCCCAATAGACCACTTTATAGGACTTAATTTATAGAAGCAAAATATAAAGCGTCCTATCTAAAGGTGTTGTAATAAGTTTATACGACACTTTTGAGCGTCTTAACAAGTTTTTAAGAACATTTTTAATAAAAAGTGTCGCTTTAGCAACTTTATATGACATTTTTGAGAAATTGTTCTATAAACTCAATTTTTTATAGGACACTTGTTTTTATAGGACATTTTTTCAAATAGTGTCTTATAAAGTTGATAATGAGACGCTTTATATTAAAAGTGTCTTAAAAAACTTATTACGACATCAAAAAAACGTCATATAAACTTAATACAACACCATTAGATAGAACACTTTATTTTTTTGGTCGTATAAGCTAAGTCTTATAAAGAGGTCTATTATGACACTTACAACTTGGGAGTGTCCTATAAACCCGATTTTGTTGTAGTGATATATCCTGATATGGTCACGGTTTTGAAATATAAACGTCACCATATATCATGTTACAGTGATGGTTTTGAAAAATAAACGTCACTGTATGTCATTTTATGATCACTTTCGAAAATTAAGCGTCAAGGTATGTCATGTTATGATAATGGTTTTTATAAACATCACTGTTTCTCATGTTATTATGACGGTTTCGACAAATAGATGCAACCGAATGTCGTGATGATTTTGTTGGATCTTAATTATTTCTACCCCGTGAGTAATAATAAAAATAGTCCAACAATAGTGATCTGATGCAAGCTATATATTTCCTTATATCCTACGGTTTTGCAATAAGAAGAAAAAGTCCACAAGATACAAAAGTGAGAGAGAAAATAGAAAAAGTTTGGCTGCATATTCGGGTAACGATTAGCCGTGCTAATTTGCTTATTCCCGGAGTTTGAACCGTAGGATCGTCTTTATTTTATGATACTAATTTCATGACATTGTTTTGTACATTATCAACGGTGGAGATTGGTTTTTAAAGTCTGGAAGTCATCGTTTTGCTATTCGATAGATTACAACTTTTCTAGGTGATATTTCTTTCGCTTTTCTTTTTGTTTTGATTACTTGCTTCTTGATGATTCGTTCCAAGAGTAACATAATTGTTTTGTGTCTCTAGTTTTATTTAGAGAAGGCTTTTGTATTATTTATTGGTGGTAGTGGACTTTAAGCGACCTAAGTAGACTTTAACCCACCTTCTTACACATTTTTTTTGCACCTACCCCGTGTAATAATGTGATTTTTTACCCGCTTCAAAAACCATGTAAAAAGTGTCCTTTTTAAAAATAATTATACGATAAAACTCCGTCATTTTACAGTGACCATTTTGAAAAACAAACATCACCGTATGTCATGTTAAAGGTGAGGTTTTGAAAGAGAAATGTTGTTGTATGGCACTCTATGTCATTCTTTGGTAACCGTTTTGGAAAATAAAAATGACCATATAAATGTCATGGTGTATCATGTTACGGTGATGGTTTTAATATTAATCGTTATTATATGTCATGTCTCAGATGACGTTTTGAAAAATAAGTGTCACTATATATAATGTTACTGTGACGATTTTAAATAATAAACATCAACGTATGTAATCTTACTGTGATGATCTTGAAAAATAAACATATGGACGGACCTAGTATAGTGGTTATGGTGGCACGCGCCACTATTTCGTTCCTCCATTGTAGTGTAAAAAATTTAGGTTCGTGAAAGGTGCAACCGTATCAATTTGTTGTGTGCCACCATATATATTCTGAAACTACATTAAGGATACAAGTTTTCCTTTGTAGAGTTGGTTTGCAAGTTTTTTTTCATTTTAGACCCGAGTTCGAAACCCGTTAGTATCTTTTTCTTCGTTTTTTTAGCTTTTAATTTCAGATTTATTATGTTTCTGAAAAAAGATTGCAATAAAAGACTTGAACACAAGACTTCACATATGAAAAACAATGAACTAACCAACACACCAATTATGATGTTGTAAAAAATATCCTGATATTTGTTTCCTATAGTAAAGTGGTCATATATAATGCTGCATATGGTTTTCAATAATAGACGTTATCGTATGTAATGATACAGTGATAGTTTTGAAAATTAAGTGTTATCGAGTGTCATGTTATGATGACAATTTTGAAAAATAAGCATTACCACGTATCATGTTATGATAATGTTTTTAGGAAAAAAGACTATATTTTTATGCACTTAAGGTGACAGTTTTTAGTCTTTGGTGATAGTTTTCAATGTGATTTGGTAACATTTTTTAAATGTAACAAAAGATGTATCAAAATGATGGTAGAATAGGTGACGGTTTTTATGTCCATAGAACCGTTACCGCATACCTTTGATAACGATTTTTAATTGTTACTTTTGACCATCAACAAATAACAAATTACTTTAATTCATATAGTCAACTTTATCCACACAATCAATTATATCCAAACAATAAGTTGTTCGATATGTTTCAAGTACATGCTTAACAACATCATAAATGGTAACCACAAGGTGGTGCCTGATTGGTTTAAGCTTGGCTCCAAAGTCAAAAGTATCAGGAGGTCTCAGGTTCAAATCCAAGAAGGAATAAAAATTCCCTTGTGGCCACGGAGGTTCAAATGCGGTGACTCTGGGCTTTCTGCAAAGCAGGTGGTCGTCCTGTGATAATTAGTCGGCTCGCATAGCGAGTTGGATATCCAGGTTAATAAAAAAAACATCATAAATAGTTTTATTAAAAATAGAGATCTTTTTTTATTATAATCATACTTAGTAAAGGTGTTCACGATGTGGTTTGATGCGGTTTCGAGCCAAATTATAAATTGTATTGTATATTTGCTATGAAGATTTTCTCAGGCCAAATAATACCACATATACCTTAAATCATAAAAAAAAGCGGCTCCATAAAATACGGTACAATATGATGCATTACAGTTTATACGATTTGAATCTAACGCACTTAAAAGTAGGGTTGTGCACGGGTCGGGTTGGGTCGGGTGGGACCCCAAAAGGGTTAATTCGATCGGGTGTCGGGTTACAAAACCACGGCCCGTACCATACAGTTCGGGGTTCAAGGCATATCGGGTTCAGGGCACCTCAGGTGAGATGCCTTCCACCCAAAACAAATTTAAAACCCAAGAACAAACAGCAATCCGAAATCAGATTCAAAAGTCAAAAAGATCGACATATCATGTATGTACTGTACCCAAGAAAACAAAAGCACAAAAGAGCAAACAACATTTGGAGATGTATCATGTATACCGTACCCAAACAACTAAAGTTACTAAACAGCAACATGTATGTACTGTACCCAAATTCCCAAACAACAAGTCCAACAGCCATTCAACTAAACAGGCAATGAGGCAACAACCATTCAATTCAGCCAACAGACTCAACAATCCAAGTCCAACAGCCATTTAGTAAACACATCACACTTACACACACAGCAACAACAAGTCAGCAAACAACATCAACGGAACAGCAACAGCAACAGCAAGTCAGGCACTATGGCAGAATGCAATGAGTCACTCAACAACAAGTCAGGCACTCAGGCAGAGAGTCGACACTCGAGGGACTGCCAACGGCTGGCCCAGACCAGACCGAAGATGGAGAGAAATTAGAGTCGAGAGACAGAGAGAGTTCGAGACTTCAAGAGAGGCAGAGACTGAGAGACCGTAGGGGGCAACACTCAACAGGCAAAGGCAATGAGACAACACTCGTCACTCAACAACAAGTCAGGCAGAGTCAAAAGTCGAAACTCAAAAATCCCTAAGTCCCTAACCCTAATTGGAAAATTTTGAAAATCAAAATAACCCCTTTTATTTTCGGGTTTCGGGTGGTGGATTTAACCACCCTACCCGATGTATTATTCGGATTCGGACTTCGGTTTTTTTCGGGTAAATATGTTCGGTTCAGGTTGGGTTTTTTTGGTCGGGTAATTCGGATACGGTCAGGTTTTGCAAAGCACTACTTAAAAGTGTATAATAAAAAAAATGCATGTTGATGGTAGCCTAATTAAGTGGTTAAGGCTCCTTGTTATTTGTAGAATACCTAGGTTAGAATCTTCTAATTGGCTTTTTGTCTTAGTTTCTTCTTTTACACATATTTAATTAATACTAGAATGATACTTGTACAATGTAATGATATACATTTCGATTTTAATGTTTTGTTTTATTTTGTTGTTTTTATTTTTTAATAAATTATAAATTTGAATGTATAAGAAATTTTTGAAAAAAATATATCGATTTTAGTATTAAACTAAATATTTAAAAATTTCTTTTGTATAATTTCTTTAATTCAATTTTTTATTATAATTTAATTTAAA
>NC_037539.1:25272068-25275564 GCF_001531365.2 Cynara cardunculus var. scolymus | reverse complement strand
TCAATAATTATCCTAAATATATTTTAGTCTTTTTATATTTAAAATGAAATACTTATCCAGTATTTGATTATACTTATCTGCAGTTAGTTACACGAATTCAAACATGAAGCTTTAATAAGTTATACATACGCTCAATTTACTTGTAGTCTTGAATTTTAAGTAATGTGCATCAATAAACAGTTTTTTATGCATAAAAAATGGTTTTTAATAGTTTCTGCCAAATGTTTTATAATATAGTATAGATTATTATTAACAACTTTTTTTTTAATTCTTTTTCATTTATAAAAAGATTATTACATTAAAAATCAAAATAAATTAAATTAAAATGATGTTATTAAACAAATTTTAAAAAATATAAATCAAGTTTTTTTAATATTACATTTTGAACCATAGATTTTAATAACCTTATCTTTTATCCTCCACTTCATAAAATCTATTTTTCACCTCTATATGTTCTCCTCGATCCAAAAAGACAAAATGTAGGACTAGCGTCAACAGTTCATCACGGTAGTCTTATGTGATCTGGTCTGTCCATTAATTGCTTAAGCTTAACTCATAGATTTAGTAGACTGCTTTCTTTTCTAGATGGTCACAGATATTTATATGTGATTCTTGATAAAATTAATAAACTGATGACTCTGATAAAAATATGTTTTTGTCTTCTGTATATAAACATTATGATATGTTATATCTGCATCTCTTCCAATATTTTGCAAACAAAAGTCACGACATTCATACCTTTTTTTTTTTGTTTTTCTATCTCCACACGTTACAACTGAAATTCCTCACAAATTTTTACGAGACTTAAGAGAACCAACAATTGATCGCATATTTCACGTTAACCTCTTGTTTATATAACTTCAATCATCAAGCTAAATTTGAGATCTTCATACCCCCTGTCAATTAAAATTCTGCTTACGCCATTGACAATCACATCATCATAATAATTTCGACGGTGATGTTCCTATAATGCAAACTAAATAGTTCGGTAATTAGTTCAAATTATCTAAAATTATTTCGACCACGATGTTTGATAAAAGGCAAATGAAAATAACTCAAAAAATGATTTTGTAACCTTAAAACTTGAAAGAAAAGTGAAAAATTAATAAATCATCAATGATGTGTTAATTATTTTCATTATATAAATAATTATATGTATAAATATATATTTAAAACATATATAAAAATATCCAAAGCATGCGTTGTGGTTTGAACTGCGATTTGATGACTCAAAACCGTAAACTACACCATAAAGTGTGATTGATGAAAATGCAACATGCAAACTACACTGCGAAAGTTGTAAACCACATTTTGTGATGCAATGTGGGCGGTTTGTGAGATTTGGAGGTTTAGATGAACACCCTAATATTTAATATATTAGCAAATTATAGCGATTGGTTCAGAAAACTCAATGAACTGTCCTATTTTAAATAATTATATAGTTGATTTTTTAATGAAAAAATTGAATTTTCTCATTTTGAATAATTAAGTTTTCGGACATGTTTTTTTTAATTAATAAAGGGAAATGTTTAGAAAAACCTAAAAAACTTTTTCATTTTGAATGGTTTAATTCTTAAACTATTTTCTTGAATGAAAAAACCATTAAACTTTTTATTTTAAAAGATTAAATCCTTAAACTAGTTTTTTTTAATGAAAAACCATTAAACTTTCTCATTTTGATTGATTATGTCCCTGAACATTTTTTATAAAAAATAAACCATCATACTTTTAAAATTGGTTACCTACATTCTTTTAGGCAAAAAAAGTTACATTAACTGACTAGTAAAAGTTCGATGGTTTATTTATTTTTTGAAAAATATCATGGTCTTAATTATGCAAAATGTGAAAGTTTAATGGTTTTTTCATACAAAAAAAAAATAGTTCAGGGACTTGATCATTTTAAATGATTCTTTCATTTAAAAAATAGTTTAAGAACTAAACCATTCAAAATGAAAATGTTCAATGATTTTTCATTTAAAAGAATAGTTTAGGGACTAAATCATTCAAAATGAAAAAGGTTTAATGGTTTTTTCATTTAAAAGAATAGTTTAGGGACTAAATCATTCAAAATGAAAAAAGTTTAATGGTTTTTTCATTGTAAAAAATAGTTTAAGAACTAAATCATTCAAAATGAGAATGTTTGTTGAGTTTTTTTTTTTGGACTTTTCACATAAATAAAACATCAAACTTGTAAAATTTGGGTTTAGGGTTTAGGGAGAATCAAAGAACAAAAACTGGTTAAATAAAATCTTTTTACCTACAAAAGCTACATGTAACCAGAAGGAAGGTTTTAACGTAAAAAAGCGTTAATCAGTTTTTCTAGTCCCAAACTCGTCTCACCCAACGACATCCCTCTCCTTACCCCTCGTCATCCTATCGTCTTACGTTCTTGATATCGTCCATCACTACCATTGCCCTGCCATCATACTCCCTCTTTTTTTATCCTTTTTTTTCCTTTGATTCTCCCTCTTTTTTGATCTATGTATATGGAAAACCGAAAGACAAAAAAAGAACGGATAAAAAATAGGGAGATCGATGGAAGCACCCAATGGCGACGACAAATGGTACGAAGAACAGACGACGATGGGGGTGGTGAGGTGTAAGGAGGGGGAGTGATGTCATTGGATTCGAGAGGTTAGAATGACATAGAGTTTGGGAATAGTAAGATTAATTTAAGTTTTTTACTTTATAACATTACTAGCCGGTTACAAGTAAATTTTTTGATTAAAACAAATATATGTGACCAATTTTTAAAAGTTCAATAGTTTATTTACAAAATTTAAAATTATTTAAAATGAAAATTTCAATAATTTTATCATCCAAAAAAATAACTTAAAAGATTAATTAATCAAAATAAAAAAGTTAATTAAATTGTTCTGAACTTTTTCCTTATATTTACAAAATTGAAAAATGAATAAAAAACATATATGAATTTGACCTATGTTGACTTGCGCACTACAAAAATGCTGGGTATCAGCGAGAGAAAATTCCCTCGCTGATCCGTTGCTGAAAGGGGTTTCTGTCGTTGATCCGTCGCTGATACTCCGTCGGTCAAACAGTCGTAGGTAATGCTATCAGCGACGGATCAGCGGCGGAAATCAGCGACGGATTTGCGACGGACACTTTCAGCGACGGATTTGCGACGGACACTTTCAGCGACGGATCAGTGAGGGATGTATTTAGCAACGGATCAGCGACGGATTTGCGAGGGAACTTTTAGCGACGGATTTGCGAGGGAACTTTCAGCGACAGATTTGCGAGGGAACTTTCAGCGACAGATTTGCGAGGGAACTTTCAGTGACGGATTTGCAAGGAACTTTCAACGACGGATTTGCGAGGGAAATTCAAGCACTTTCAGTGACGGATTTTCCCTCGCTAATCCGTCGCTAWTTTKTAAAAAATTAAAAAATAAATTTTTTAAAAATACATAAATCCTGTATTTATTTTTAAAAAACCTGAAAATAATAATATATAACAAACCAAATCTGTGAACAAA
>NC_037539.1:25269875-25271318 GCF_001531365.2 Cynara cardunculus var. scolymus | reverse complement strand
GGCTAATGCAGCAGTCTGTTGGGCTAATGCAGCAACTTGTCTGGCCTGTTCAGCTGCCGAGGCAGCTTGTCTGGCCTCCAAATCTGCCCTATTCTTCCGTTCGGTCTCGAGTTCCTCTTCTACCCTTGACAACTTATCTCTCAACTCCGTTACCTGTAAATATTCAATATTCTTCGAAATCAGTAATTTGTTCGCAATTTTAGTAAAGAGAAAGTTTATAACAATATAACCAACGTACCTCCGCTCTTGACTCGTATGATGACCCGCTACTGTTACATCTATCCGTCATAGCATAAGAGGGGTCCTGGGTGGTCCCGAAACCAAATATTCGGCCTTTCCTCCGTCCTCCGACACTTTGCTCCCAAAGAGATGCCTCATCAGGGAGAGGGCTGTCGGTACTAGATTGTGACTTACCCCTAAGCGATTGAAATCACTCCTATGGTTCACCAAAACAAAAACGGGTGAGGTTATGTATGTAGATATTTCAGCAGCATAACGACTGTAAATCAAACATAACCAATGCATGTATTTAACAACTAAGCATTCTAATAATACCAATGTTTGAAGTCGTATTCTCAACCTMCTTACTTAGCCTAACGTCTGCCCAACAATGGCAGCCCAAACTAATAGCATCACTAGGTTTATTGAAATATATTACCTTAAACCTACCAAACGTATCTATTAACCAAAGTAATGGTTTTAGAAAACTTACATGATACCTAGCAGCTTTCGGGTAACTGAACTGAGGAGGATCGGTAGGCGGTTCGGACGAACCTTGATCGAACTTCCGGTTCGTGCAGTGAGTGCGCTCAAACACCTCAGTAACAGTAGGCTTACGACCCATTACTTGTGCCTACATTAGACAATTAGGTTAAGTTGTTACTAACATAAAGAACGAATTACATTTTCAAAAAAGATTAGATACTCACCATCCTGTCTTGATGTTGTGTCATACTAATCGATCCCCTAGTGTGTCTGGACGACACCCCCTCAAACTCGGTGTTCCGATTGGCCCGATTGATCTTGGATTTCCTTTTCCAAGMCTCGGTATCCCAGACCTGTTAAAAACAGAGCACATATATAAGGCGAAAGGCGGTACACATGGCAGTTCGAAAAACTCACAATAAAGATGCATACTGTGTCAATCATCTGTAGCCAATACCTGTCTGGTATCCATACGGGATGGTGTAATCTAATCCGTGAGAAGTCCTCACCATCCCATTGTTGATCACCAGGATAGGCCTGTGCCACGGCCCAATCACGTGCAGAGCTCATCCAGTCAGAGTACCTGTTGTGCATGGCTTTGGTCTATAAATCATGAACCGTGTCATCCAGCTCAGGTTCCCATTGGAACTTAGCCTACACACACAATGTTTGTATAAATATAAAAACAATAACCTTGTATGTATAATTATATTAAAATGGTACACCAACCCTAAAGCG
>NC_037539.1:25261182-25266182 GCF_001531365.2 Cynara cardunculus var. scolymus | reverse complement strand
GTAAGACTTGCATGCTTACGAAAGTTACAAAACAACCATTTCCAAACGTTGAAAGAAAATCGACTATTTTGGAACTTGTACACAATGATCTATGTGATTTTTATTGCACTCCTTCATTGGGTAATAAAAGGTATGTTGTCACATTTATTGATGACAACACTTGGTATTGCTACATCTATCTTTTGCATGCCAAAGATGAAGCATTGGATAAGTTTAGAATTTACAAAATTGAGGTTGAATTACAACTGGTTAATTTGATTAAGTGTCTCAGAACTGATCGAGGAAGGGAATATATGGATCCTTAATACTTCCAGTCAATTGGTATTATTCACTAGACAACGAAACCATGCACGCCTCAACAAAACGGGGTTTCCGAACGTAAAATTCGAGTTTTAAAGGAAATGGAAAACTCGATGCTTTCTTACTTGGGATTGAGTGAGGGATTTTGGGGAGAGGCCATGTTAACGGCCTGTTATGTTTTGAATAGAGCTCCAAACAAACGGAATGAAACCACCCCATATGAACTTTGGTTCAAGAAAACTCCAAATTTAACTTATTTTCGAATTTGAGGTTGTCGGGATGTTGTGCAACTACCCGAACCCAATAGGAAGACTTTGGATGAACGTGGAATTGATTGTATATTCATTGGATATGCAGAAAATTTCAAGGCTTATAGGTTCTATGTAATAGAAACCTAACGATTCGGTATCGATAAATACCGTTATTGAATCGTGGGATGCGATTTTCGATGAGATGCGTTTTTCATAAATGCAAAGGCCTAAGAACCTGATTCCAATAATAAAGTGCAAAATCCATAAAGTTTGGTTGGTGTTTCAAGTCGCGAAACACAACAGGTCCGGAGAAGCAAACAAAGCCGAATTGCCAAAAATTTCGGTCCTGATTTCCAACTCTATTTGGTGGAAGGATCAAGGGATGAGCCTTGGCTTCAATACTCTTATTGTTACAATATTGAGGATGACCCAAAGACTTTCCAAGAAGCGATGGAATTTCGAGATGCCATCTTCTGGAAGGAAGCAATTGATAACAAATGTCATCAATTCTTGAAAATAACACCTGGGTGTTATCAGATTTACATCTAGGTTCTAAACCTCTTGGATTCAACTGGATCTTACAAAAGAAGATGAATTTGGATGGGATGATTGATAAATTCAAGGCCCGCTATTGACTATTTTGATACGTATGCTCCGGTAGCACGTATTTCGACTATTAGATTATTAGTCGCCTTGGAGGAAATAGTGTTAGGACTGAGAAATCAGTATTAATTGTATTCATCTTGAAAGTTTATAAATAGTCTATAATTGTAAAAAGTCAGCGTGTTTGACTTTTCTTATAGGTTTGACTTTGACTTTGATTAGATAGTTTGACCATATAAATAGGTAGCTAATCTTTGTAATTAGTGTAGATGAGCTCAATTGTAAGATTACGTACATATTAAGAGAGTTGACCAAAGCTTAGTAGATTGACTTTTTCTCTCTAAATGTTCTTCATGTTCTTACAAGTTTTATCTGAGATTCTGCCATTGTTGAAGATATGATGAAGATTGATCAGTGAAATCGGACACACAATTGGTATCAGAGCAAGTTGTGCAAGAAATCAGATTAAAGAAATCAGATTCATTCAAGATAAGTGAATTTTTTTTTCTGGAATTTTTTTTGGTGTTCTTCGTGTTCTTGATTTTTTTTCTTTGTTTTTGATCCGAATTTTTCATAAAATTCTTGTGTTTTTGTGTTAAAMACAGGATCAAAATGCTCGAAATTACATTGTGAATCTTTGTTATTCACAAAGTTTTATGATTTGATCACTGAATTTCAAGAATTATTCGGTTTTTTTGTGTTTTTAAAATTTTTCGTGTTCTTAATTTTTTTTTAAATGTTAGTATTTTTGATCCATTTTTTTTTTAAAAAGTTTTACTGTTTTTGTGTTTGTTGGTTTTTGATCTGTTTTTAACTTTTAGATATTTTTTTTTGGGCTTAACTTCATTTTTGGCCCATCCGGATAAGAGTCTGGCCATAAGCTTCAATTTCATACCTCTGCATCTCGATTGGAAAGAACAAATCACAGGATTCATTTACATTTAAGCGGTATTCATCTTCAATCGGTATTCATCTTGACCGCACATCTCTTGAAAGTTGAACGGAGAAGAGGATAAACCGGATAAGTCTTACCCGGAGAAGAGATAAACCGCAGAAGCCTTGTCCGGTGTTCATGTAAACCAGTCACCATTTGACCGGATTAGGGCTATGATTCGTTCAGCAGGTAAGTTTTCCATCTCATATTGTCCGGTATTCTTGTAAACCGATCAACCCTTGATCGGATTTGTGACCGGATTAGATTTCTTCTTGATCAGTTTAGTACTTAAAGAATTTTTGGTTCATTTTCTGTCCGGTTTACTAAACCGCTCAATCCTTCTAGTCAGACTTCTAAACCGCTCAATTTTTTAGTCTAATTTTTCATCTCAAATAACTTGAGCGTTTTAGGTTTCATCTCAAATATCTTGCTGTTCCATTCGACAGGTTTGATTTTGGACAGGTTTGCAGTTGTGATCTAATACAATCACACGATATTTTTCTGTTTTCATTCTAGAATTCCTTGTCATACTGTTTGATTTTGAATTAATCTGTATCTGGTTCATTTTATCGAAATCAATTGACCCCTGTTTGTGAATTCTTTGTTTCTGCTGGACTGTCCATTGAAGTTCTGTTTTGGATCAATTTGACAACATAGATTGTTCGATTGCTCAGGTTCAAGTTAGACTCATGTGGTTTGATATTTGTTGATGTAAATTGTTTTGATTGTTCGATTGATTTGTCATCGAATTTTCATAAATTGATTGGAGATTGCTTAGAATTTACATGAACAGTAGCTTCACAGCAGGTTGAAGAAGCAGAAACAACATTTTAAAACAGCAGCTAGCATTGGTTTTGCATTGGTTTAACATTGATTTTGAGATTGTTTGTGTTTGGATAGAACAACAGCAGCAAATATCTTGACAGAAGCTGAAACAAGAAACAGCAGCAGCAACAAGTTGTTTAAATCTTGACAGCTTCACTTTGTTAACAGCTGCTATTTGCATATAGAAGCTTTTGTGACTGTTTTTGTTTGGAAAGTAGTAAACAGTAGATGGACTATATTCATTTGTTTGTTGAAACAGCAGCAACAGTTAACAGTGTGCAGGTTCTTAGCTAGTTCTTTGCAGACAGCAGATCGATTTGAAACAGTGCAGCAACAGATTCATAGCAGTGTTGGTGTAGAGAAGCAACAAGACAGCACCAACAGTGTTATTTGTGATTGACCGCAGGTTTAAATTTGTAAATTGTGTTTGTGTTTGGAAAGATGAAAGTATAACAGCAGCAACAGGTTTAACAGCAACTGTTTTTCAGTTTGAAACAGGTTCTTGTAACACAGTTTTATCAGCTTCTTTAAAGTTGTGTGTGTAACAAGTGCGTTGTGTTTAGACAGCAACAAGAAACAGAACAGCAGAAGCAGCAAGTTTTAATACAGTGTGCTGTGTGCTGTGTTTTCAAGCAGAAGCAGAAGCAGAAACAAGTGTGCTGTGTTTTAAAAATGTGATGTGTTTGTGTTTGTGAGTAAGTAGTTGTGTGCAATCTGTCAAACAGCAGCAGATTCTCTGTGATTCTCATCAATTTAGAGTACTAACTGTATTTGTGATTTGTTTGTTCTTAGTGTCAGGTTCATACACTTTAAGGTTTAATAAACTGTTTAGAGTGCTGTTTTAGAGCTGTTTAAGTGCTGTTTACACTTACTGTTGTTTAGAGTTCTGTGTTTGTTTAGAATTTACTGTCATAAGCCACTAATGCTGCTGACTGTTGAAAGTTTAGTGCAGCAACAGATATTGCTGGTTTGATTTTGAAGTTATCTGTACAGAGGTCAAAGTATATCGTTGGGGCTGTGATATTTACTGGCCATGAGACCAAGGTAGCAGCAGATTTAAAACAGCAGCTTCAAACAGAAGATTTGAAACAGCAGATCTAGTAAACAGTTTTGAAGCAGAAAGCTTTGTTTAAGCAAGTTTAAGCATACAGAGTTGAAAGCATACAGAGTTGAAGCAGAAAGCTTTGTGTATTCTTAAAAGCAGAAAGCTTTGTGTATTCTTAAACTGATAACACAGCAGGTCTGCAACAGCAGCAAATCTGTTTGGTTTGTGAAGGTTTATCTACAACAAGTGGATTTTTGGATAGATTTCGGGCGCAGATAGTATATTTTTTTTTTGTTCCATATTTGTATTGTAAAAAGTGGTTATTGTTTGTTTTGAACTTGACTCAGATTGATTTGGCTTAGACTGTTTTTGGACTTAGTTTATTGTCTTGGACTGTTTTTTAGTTTCTTAGTTCATTTGTGTTTAGATTTTTTTTTGGATCATTGTATATTTGTTTGTGTGTGAGTTTTTCAGTGTTTGTATTTTTCTGTTCTTTTTGAGCTTAACTGTTCATATTTCTTTTATCTGATTTCACTGCATAGATCCTTAACTGATCAATTTTTTTTAAAATGACAGTTTTTTATACTAAAGAATATCGTGAGCTTAAAGAAAAGTATGCTCAAGTAGATTCTAGTCTTAGCAAGAGTATATCATGGTCAAATCATCTGAATGGTATTCTTCAGAGAGAGAAAGAAGAGAAGAGAATTTTGCAAGAAAAGGTGGATGAACTGATGAAAACCTGTGCTGATCCAGAAGAGACAGTTAGGTTAAATAAACAGGTTGAGGACTTAACTACTATAGTGAATAAATCTGAAAGTGAAATGATTGAAGTAAGAGAGCTGTTAAACTTAGAGAAAGAAAAAGTTGTAAAGACTGCAAAGATTTTAAATGACGAAAGGAAAGAAATGGAGATAGAAAAGAAGAGAATTATGGAAGTTGAAAGAAAGTTTGGAACTGAACGAGAATCTTACGAGAAGAAGTTTAACTCTCGAGCTAAACGCCAAGATGCTTCTAAAGCAAATCTCGGATTTTGAGCAGCTTA